>NC_051178.1:123643697-123682062 GCF_013339695.2 Rhipicephalus sanguineus | reverse complement strand
ATCAAGTGGGGTTTCGCAAGTCAATCTGTGCAACATGCGTTTCTGCCCGCTAACATATGAAATGTCCTCGGCATATGCAGCTTAACTGTAAAGCTAAATGGGAGGGGGAAGGCGCAGTGCGGTTATGATACGCTGCATTACGCGGTTCCCCAGGAAGTGGCCACACTCGGAGAGTCTAGTTTTACGATTCTACCACGCGCGGTGTTAGCATTTTCCTAGCCTTCCGTCAGCTGGCCCTCTGAGGCGTCGTCCACTTTTCACTCACTGTCGCCAAAAGCTTTCACGTGTTGCCGTAGGGCGGCTGAGGTAAAGACACCTTCGCATTGGCGAGATCGAATGTATTGCTGATGGTATACTCAACTATGTGTGCAAAACAGAGTGCAAAACCTTTTTGCACAGTTACGCCGTTGACTCTAGGGAGTAACGCCCGTTATTTTGAATGAAGAACACGTGCCGACACAAAATGTGCGAGTTTTATGATCCCTGCAAAAGTACGACTTTGTATTCCATGGCACAGAGCTACTTAGTAGTACGTGCGGAGCAATTAATTCCCGTGCACTTCTTTGCTTGAGTATATGTTTTCTTGAATGAAAGAGCTGTGGAATACGAATACAAGCTAGGTTTCTGAGTGTTATTTGATAACGTCAGGTGTTATTAAATGCTTTAGCTTGACGTGTCCTTTTCATGTTCGCAGTGGTAGCGTTAACGGAGGAATATGTTGGACCGCGTCCCTGGGATTACAAGTAGGCATTGAGCGGCCTGAAATCCTTCCAAACTCTGCATCGTCTTTTTTTAGTTACCTTCAACCCGCTCATAAGTGCCACATGAGCATGTGCTGTGATAAAAATTCAAAGAAAATATTCAGAAAATCAAGGTAATAAGAAAGCCTCGGCTAACACGTTTAGAACGCATCTGAATTCGTTGACTGGTGGACAATCACTCAGGAAGAGGAACGAAACAAACTCGGAGGAATTAATCAGCTCATACAGCTCTTGTTATGATACTTCGCATTTCCAGATCTCGAATTTTGGAAAAATCAAAGCGGCTATAATTGTGCGAATTCATTGAAATATGGCATGTTTCGTTGTTTTCTGGGATTGTTTTATTCGCAAGGCAGCTTCCTGTTAACAGTACATGCATCGGTCCACGCGGCGGCTGATCAAAGGACGTATTTCATTCTTTTGTGCAAATTCTTGCGTGAGAATCCTTGGCGAACCCTTTCGAGCGCATCTCTTGATTCGCACGGGAAGGTAAACACACACGCGTGCACGTACAGATTTACACGCGTCCGAACACGCACACGAACACACACAAACAAAGGCAGATAATGATGCGGACATTTTACCACACACACACGCGCACATGTGCATACAGACTCAAACTCACCCGCACGCATACGCACACATCCCCATACAGGAATGTGTACGAGCACACAATGCAAGCACCACACGCACACACCCACAAACACACACACACGCATGCTGCGATGAAAAATTCCAGATCGGCGCATCCTGTTCCCACTTTTCCTTGCCTCTGGACAAATAACGCGTGGTTGAGATCCCTTTCAGTCACGTTGTTTTTGTTTTTGTTTTTTTCTATCTTCTTTTTCTATCGGAGGCCTTTGGCCAACACGTGGCGAGCACTCCATTTTTATTCTCCGGGCAAACACAGTTGTCCCATTCAGTACCATTTGCGGGTAGAACCACCGCACAGACTTTCACCCGAAGGCACGTAAAATATGCAAAAGGTGGCCAACGTTTCCGAATGAAGGTTATCATGATTTGTGCCTCGTGGACACGGCGTTCCTTATTCGGACGTCTGCAGCTTGCCTTTGTTCCTACGGCGACGCAGTAACGCACGACGTCATGGCGAGAAATAAGAGTACAGCCTTGACCGGCCGCGTGTTTCTGAACCTGCCGCAGCAATTTCGCGCTCTGGGCGTTTATTCGCCAGTCCCCGCAGATGTTGTCTATATCAACGTTCTAAAAACGTTTGCCTATATTGTATTCAGTGTCCCGCGAATCTCTACTTGCGCCTGCATATATATATATATATATATATATATATATGTAGATATATATATATATATGGGGTTTAACGTCCCAAAACCACGATATGATTATGAGAGACGCCGTAGTGGAGGGCTCCGGAAATTTCGACCACCTGGGTTCTTTAACGTGCACCTAAATCTAAGTACACGGGCCTCAACATTTTCGCCTATATATATATATATATAGGCGGGCCTCAACATTTTCGCTATAGATATAATATTATATATATAATTATATATATATATATATATATATATATATATATATATATATATATATATATATATATATATATATATATATTATATATATATATAATATATATATATATATATATATATATATATATATCTTTATGTATGTATGTGTGTGTGTGTGCGTGTGTATATATATATATAGTACTATAAGCCCTCTTGCGCTTTTGATTTTATAAAAGACATAACCGATGACGTTGTACAATGAGGTTTTCAATTTTGTTGTTCTGGTTGTGGTTGGCCCCGATTGTTCGTGTAAAAAAAAAGCTAGCACACATCACAATGTCTCTGCCTGGAGAGGATCGACACCAGGGGAGCGACGGGAGTAGTCACATACCACGTCAGCTCCGGCAACGATCGCAATTATTTGCGTTTTTTCAACTCGTGTCCCTACAAGCCTTCTACCATCGTCTCCAAGAACGTCAGCGGCAACCGTGGACACCATATCTGTCCAGGTGGGTCGTCTTCTGACCCTTTTTCGGTCACTTGAAGCTTTCGCCACGCCACCGCAGAGCTAAGCCTAACGGCGGAAAGGGCCGCGCTGGCCCTGCCCGGGGATTCCCCGGCTATGGCGGCTCCAAATCAAGTCACCGGTTACGATCCGGAGTCTCTACGGATCGTAAGCATGGATACCGCTCAAACCGAGGCACCTATGCCAACTGAAGAAGAATACCTCCAGGATATGCTCCGCGTCTGGCGCGGAAAGAAGAACTCAGCGGTGGCCTCGAGAGACGCAGGGGCTCTTGCAGCCAGACAACACACAGCGTCTCGCTCTCAGCATGCACAGGGCAAGAGCGCGCCGAGCGTCGCCTCGCAACGCATCAAGCAACTCCAGTGGCGGCCGAAGAACACGCCGCGCATCGAAAAAGACGATATCATAGTGGTGCTGAAACCCCGTGAGACGTTCGACATCAAGGCCACTTTTGGTCCTGGACAAGCCGGCGCTGCAGTCCGCAGCATTCTCGGAGCCGACGCAAGTGTGGGCCTTGCGGTATGGCCCATATGGGACCAAAACGTGCTTGTCTGCACGCTCAAATCAGTGGACGCCGCCGAGAAACTACTACGGGACATTACGCTGCCGGTCGGGGGCCGCCAGCTACCATTTCGGGGACACCCCAAGCTCTCCGGCGAGTTCTGTCGGGGCGTCGTTCATGTCTCCCAAGACGAAACGTCCGAAACTGTGAAAAGCAAACTCAGTGCTGAACCAAATGTAGTGACTGTGCGCAAGCTGGGCGACACCACGGTTGCAGTGATCAACTTCGCGGGGACCAAGGTGCCACGGACGGTGTTATACAACTGCGAGCGGCTCCCTGTTCACCTATATAAGAAGACAGTGCCTGCATGCCCCCTCTGTGGCACAGTGGGCCACCGAGCAGATACCTGTCCGCGACCGAAGCCTGGCCGCTGCATAAGCTGCGGGGTCCAGGTACCTGCTGCTACTCTTGACGGCCCAACAGAACATCAATGCGTCCCGAGCTGCCTGCTCTGCGGCGGTGGCCACAAGACTGGAGCTCCCGGTTGTGCCGGACGGTTCCGGAAGCCAATAAAGTCGGGATCCCCACGCGGATCCAAGCCGAAGACAGCGGGGGGGGGCACAAACAACCTCCGATGCCAAAGATCAGCCCCAAGAAAGCGCCAGCCGCCAAGTCGAATAAGGCAGAGCCCAAGAAGGTCCACACTGGGCCCTCCACCAATGCAAAGCCTGGGACACCATCGAAGCCTCCTGTCCTCATGGTCAAGGACTTTCCACCCTTGACACCCGTCCAGGCACAGGTGAGCTGTTGGGGTGGGGCAGTCTCCGGACCCTCCCCTTCTCCATCCCCTACCGAAACCGCCCTACAGCAGCAGATAGAGGAGCTCAGGCGCCAGAACCGATTTCTTGCGCGCAAAATTCAGGAATTAGAAGCCAAGCAGGTCGGGTCATCCGAGCCAGAGCAGGGAGCCGAGGTAGAGGACGGGGATGACGGATCCTCCGTAACTTCCGACCTCACTAGCGTCTCGCGGCGGGACGCGGACACGGTAGTTGGATCAGTTTCCGCTACTGGCGCCACCGGTCGCCTCGAGTCCCTGGAGCGTAAAACCGAGCAATTAGAGGAACGCATGGCAGCCCTCCCCGATCAAATCATGTCGGCAGTGCGCGCGTCCTTCCAGGACATGTTCACGGCAGCCTTAACGCAAGCACTTCCCGAAATTGTGGCCCAGGTCTCTGACTCAGCTAGTTCTTAAAGCCGTGCAGCCCTGGGTTAGCACCCAAATTAAAAACACGACTCAGTGCGACTCCCCGCAGCTCAAACGCAATACGGCCTCTCGTCAGGCAGTGGACGAAGACTTTTCGGGGCTGGCTCCTGGTGGGCCGGTGCGGCCTCCTATGGCGGCCGCACCGGCTCCAGGCCCGGGCCGGTCTCCTGCACCGTAAATAAATACTAAAAGATGGCTAGCCGACCTAACAAGAAAGCTAAAAACCTACAAAAATTTGAGATTATCCAATGGAACTGCAGGGGTTTTAGAGCTTGGAAAAAACGGTCGCACCTTCAGCTCTACCTGCAGTCCCTTGGAAATATGCCGGCCCTGCTTGCTTTGCAGGAGCCCGGCATGGACGCTAAATTCCCTGGGTACAGTACTTTCCAGGGGGGCCCCTCGTCGTGCATCCTTGTGAATAAGGCATATACAGCGATTCAGGTCAATTTAAACTTGAGTACCGATCAAGAATACACAATGGTCAGGGTACTGCCTCTCAGACGTCGCGACCCGTCAATACATATCCTAAATATATACAGCCCCCTGCGTAAGCCGCGCATAACTTTCAGCGAAATCTTCCTTAGTGCAATCAAATTGGCAGACAAAGATCCTTTAGTGATTGTTGGAGACTTCAATGCTCCCAGCCTTCACTGGGGCTATCACTACGAGCAGGCCAGAGGGCGTAAGCTGGCGGGGCTTATCTCCACCCTTCGCCTCACGCTGCTCACGGATCCGGCGTACCCCACTCGAATGGGGAACTCCGTAACCCGTGACACGTGTCCGGACCTCACTCTCGTAAAAAATGCTAAGGATGCTACCTGGGAGAACTTAGGCGATTCTCTAGGCAGTGATCACTGCCTTCTCCGAGTTACACTCCTGGAAAAGCCAGCGCATAAAAAATGGGGTCAGGCCAAGCTGACCGATTGGCAACAATTCCGTAATGAAACTATTCCCCCCGTATTATTTTCTGGCGGCTACGCGGAGTGGGCTACACACATAAACCACATTCAGAAAAAACACATTACTACACTTCGAACCAACGAAGAGATCCCCGCAGTGGACACTCACCTCCTCCACTTGTGGGAGGCGCGCCGCAGCTTAACAAAACGTTGGAAAAAACAGAAGACTAATCGCAAATTACGTACCCGTATAGCCCAACTCACGGAGCAGGCTGCAGCGTATGCTGCCCAGCTCTCCGATTCAAATTGGATAGCCCGCTGCGACGCCGCAGCTCGTCAGATGAGCTCGAAGGGGACATGGCGTCTCTTTCGCAGTCTCCTAGATCCCTCTCAAACGAGAGGGGAGACGCAAAAGCAACTCCGGCGAGCTCTGCATGGGTACCAAGGCACGTCGGCACAGCTTGCGGATGCTCTGTGCGATAGATATCTCTGTCGCACGGAGGACCCGACTGGGCCGGCGTACACGTACTCTGGTAAGCCTAGCCACGAACTCGATGCCCATTTTCAGTTGCATGACCTTAAAGCTGCCTTAGCTAAAATGCGACGGGGTACGGCTCCAGGGAGGGACCGCATAACAGTGAAACTGTTGGCAAACCCTCCCTGACACAGCCTATCTTCATTTATTAGAATACATGAACCACATCTGGGACGGACGTCCGCTCCCTCCCGAGTGGAAAACATCACTTGTGACTTTTATTCCCAAAGCAGGCAAGGCCGTGAATACGGAAAATCTGAGGCCCATATCACTGACCTCGTGCACGGGCAAGCTTATGGAGACGATGGTACGGGATCGCCTCTCTCCATACCTGGAGAGCAAGGGCTTCTTTGCAGACACCATGTTTGGGTTTCGCCCACATATGTCTGCACAGGACGTCCTTCTCCAGCTGCACAGGGCCGTCATACAACCCACAACTATGCAACACAATGACAAAGCCATCCTCGCCCTTGATCTGAAGGGCGCTTTCGACAATGTTAAACACGATAGCATCCTGGCCAACTTGAGTTCCACCGACTGCGGGGCTAGGACCTTTGCATATATAAGAGATTTCCTCTCTAAACGCCAGGCCCTTCTTCGGATCGAGGACGAGGAATATGGCCCGTACATTATGGGAACAGGGGTACCCCTCAGGGAGCTGTGTTATCACCGCTCCTGTTCAACATTGCTATGATGCGCCTTCCAAACAAATTGGCCCAGGTGGAAGGCATTCAACACGCAGTATATGCCGATGACATTACAATATGGACCACCGAAGGGAGCATTGGGGGAAATGCAGGAACGCCTTCAGCGGGCCGCATCCATAGTCGAGGCGTATGCCAACGATTGTGGACTCCAACGTGCTCCAACCAAATCAGAGCTTCTGCATGTTAGAGCGAAGCCAACCGATAAATCCGCCATACACATCTCTCTGTCTGGGGTTCCCATCAGAGAGGTGGAGGAGCTTCGGATTCTCGGCCTGTTCATTCACCACAGACTCAGACCGGACTCCACAATTGCGAAACTCCGGATAGTAGGCGAACAGGTAGGGCGCATGATCCACCGCGTTTCCAACAAGCGGGGCGGTCTGCGGGGCAGGGACGCGCTTCGGCTCGCCCATGCCTTCGTGACTAGCCGGATACTCTACGCCGTCCCATACCTTCGCACTAACAAGCACGAAGACGACAGAATAGATGCCATCATTCGCAAGGCGACTAAGCGAGCTCTGGATCTCCCTGTGGCCACCTCCAACGCCAAACTCAGAGCTTTAGGCGTGCTCAACTCCTACCAGGAGTTGCGGGAGGCCCACCTTGTGAATCAATACACGCGGCTCGTGCAGACGGCTCCCGGGCGCCACCTGCTAAACCGATTACAGATCCAACACGTTTGCCCTGCAGAGGAGGCGGAGCGTATTCCAGAACTGTGGCGCCATATGCTCTCGGTCTCTCCGCTCCCCAGTAACATGGATACGCACACGCACGAAAGCAGACGACAAGCGCGGGCTCGGACGCTTGAAAGACAACACGGCTCTCGACCTGGTGTATTCTACGTGGACATAGCAGGGCCTTCGCCCAAGGGATTTTACACGGCCTCTGTAATTCACCAGGAAAAACACGTCAATGGGCTCTCCTTCCGAGCACAAAATTCAGACCGAGCTGAGGAAGTAGCGATAGCGCTTGCTGCCGCGGATCCCAATTCGAAAGTCATCATCACGGACTCCCGTAAAGCATGTGCTCACTACTTGGCAGGGGAGATATCCCCCTTAGCCGGCCAAATTCTAAAACGGGCTGCCATTGATCCGACCCCGAAACGCATTATATGGGCTCCTGGCCATCAGGGCTTACGAGGTAATGAGGCCGCTGACGCGGCCGCCCGAGCGCTTACCCACCGGGCTCCTCACCCTGGCTCTTATGACTCAGAGGCCAATACACCGCTTCTGCGGTTTCAAAGAAATTCTCTCATATTATCGCGACACTCACCGCCATTTCCCGGCTCCTGCAAAGGGGCTGAGTAAGGCGGATGAGCGAACTCTAAGGCGCCTGCAGACAGGTACTCTACTCTGCCCTGCAATATTAAAGCACTACGATCCAAACACGGATGGGCGGTGCCCACACTGTGGGGAGACCTGCGATATCTTCCACATGGTGTGGGCATGTACTAAAAATCCCGACCTGCCCCCTTCCCCTACCCCTTCACGAGAGGCATGGGAGACTGCCCTCCTCAACTGCTCCTCACTGGAGTCGCAACGGGCTCTGGTGCGACGGGCGCGAGACGGGGCCTCGTCATGCGGTGTCCCGGACTAGGGACGCCGACCATGTACCGGGGTCATGCTTTGGCCCCCAAACTCTCTTTTTTTTTCTTTTATAATAAATGTTTTTTCATCATCATCATCTGCATGGAAGCAACGTTATTGCGAATTTCGTCGCTCGATACTTTCGCCTGTCTTCTCCGCTCGTGCTTCTGTGCGAAACAGCACGAAGTAAATCTAGTGTGCATGCCGCTGTTCGCACGTTCTTCTTTTCTGAAGCGTACTTTGTTGATTTGTTGGATAATGGGTTGCAAATGCATTGCAACACTCAAACACCACGCCACTAGGGTACCAAGTTTTCCGTGTTGTGTTAATGTTACTTGATGTACTTCCGATTACTATACCGTTTAATCGCTTCGTTTAAGTATCTAACTATTCCCTACACTCTTAATCACGTCCTGGTCAAATGCTGGCTATATCCAGGAAACCAGAAGAAAAATAACCGGTCTCCTGGTCACATCTAGCACTTTAAGCGGGCTTAATTCACTCCAACTTTCTTTTTTCCCCACAGGATGCTACACATTGGAAGATCAATTTTAGAACCATTAATTTCTAGCCGAATGCGGGCGTGAGCACGTGGCGTCCTGACCAGCATCACGCCGCAAATTACTGAGAAAACTGCTCGGCGTACTGTTACGAAAGTATATAATTAACGGCAAAACTGCCCGGCATGTTGTGCACTTTAGCCCGATTCAATTTGAGCACACTTTTAACTGCTGTGTACGTAGTGGGTTCGGGGTTGCCAAACCTAATGATCGAGATGCAAATGACTTTGATAGCGCAAGACGCCTGCGAAAACAAAGGCGCACATTCCGCCACCATTGATTTTAGCACTCCAACGGAAGGCTTCGTGGGTGTAGCTTACAAATGCAGCGCATACGCCACAGGAGTCAAATTACGCAGGAAAGCACGCTATGCCGCCCCCTTTGTACTCTTTGTTTCGGAGGCTGGAAGCTCCAGAACTCGCAATGCGTGGCACAGTCGCTTCGAAGACCCGAGCGTCGAACATCGTGTGTGCTCGCAGGAACTAGAGTGGCGGTGTTTAATTAAGGGTGTGAAATAAATGGGCATACCAGCAGAACTGAACGCATTCCTGCGCCTAATTGGCCCCTGCCTAGTACTCTGTGGTTTTCTTAATTGAACTTGAAAACGATGGCCTGACCGAACTCCGGAGACGAACCGCCGGCTTGCAACCTGGATTACGTCACATGGGTGTTGACGTAAGGAATGAAAAATTGAACAGTGAGTGCCAACGATTACGCAACGGCGAGAGAGATGCTAAGCAAAGGGTGATGACATTAGAGCTTAGCGGGAGTGCTATTTATAATCCCTTCATTAACAAATTTATTATGTTTCGTTTTTAATAAAGAGATACCGTCTGTTTCACCATTCACCGCTTCTCTCAACCGGCGTCATTCCGCGATATCCTGATTTTCTCTTTGCCATCGAGCTGCCAGGTGGGACTGAATTTGTTGTAATTGCCAGTAACTCTTCTGTAGCTGCAAAAAAAATTACTTTATATACTTCATTTTTCTTGACTACAATTTTCATTACCCTTAAACAAAATCTAAAAGCGAAAATTATTCAATTTATGTATGATAAGATACCACATTTTTCATGCTTCGTCTAGTGGCACCGTGAAACCACTCTGCTTGGCGCACATTGTTTCCTGCTTTTTGCGAGAAAACTAGGTTTTACTTAATATTATACTCTTTTTTCCAACCTTAATCAAACTAGTAAGGAACGAGAAGAAAACTGCAGAAATTCAGGAGTTTAAAAAATAGTGTTTCGCCCGAAACAGGAAGCACGCGAAAGGGTGCGAATGTTAAGCGTAGCGCGTATACGAATTAAGCTGCTCATTCTATAATCACTGTAAACAAAAAGTCGGACCTGCGTATCTACAGCTGTAATTCGAAGTTTCTTGAAACAATTTTACTTACAGCTGAAATGCGAAGTATCTTCAGGTAATTTTATTTGCTTGCAGCTTAAATGCCAAGTTTCTTGAAGTAGTTTTATTTACTTACATTGTGATTAAATGTGATTTCCTTGAAGTAATTGCATCTAGTATTTAAAGAAAACATAGAAGAAGTATTTGTTTTGCATTCTGTTTCAGGGCGCCAAAGTGTACAACCGACTAACATTTCAGTTCACTGCAGACACTGGTTGTCGAAGAAATTTCTGTGAGGACCCGGAGACGTCAGTAACATCATTCGGGGAGGTCGAAACAAGGAACAGTGGAACGGAGCTGAGTGCCACTCCATCCCTGATCAGTTTATTGAAACGCACAGTTGCAAGGAGAATTGCTGAACGAAGTCACGTGGGAAGAGGACGCTTCCCGCAGGAGTTTCCGGATTCGCGTTCGCTGACATGGCCCAACCGGAAAGTGGCTGTGACCAGGACGAAAACAAACAAGCAAATAAAAAAAGCAACAACGCAATGCCGTTGTAGAAAAGAAATGAAAGAAACAAAGACACAGAAAACAAAAACAGAGCAGCGACAGGCACTGACAAACAAAAGCACTCGACCTGGCATGCGCTGGCTTGGATATATATAGGTTTCGCAACTGTGTTGGACTCTCCTGAACTGCTATTCCGACAAACTTCCAGCGGAAGTTGATTTGGCGAACACCCTCAACTTTTCTAGTCAAGTCACTGAGTAATGATTTCACTGTTTTGTTTGGTTCTGTTCATACAAAACAGTAGTGCGTGTCAAACTAAGTCTCATATGAAAAAGTGTGCGTGTGCGTGTATTCGTTGGTGGGTCTTTGAAATAACCGCAAATGCTTAAGGTACTGCAGTGTCACAAAACACTACTTTCTGTTTCGGAAGATCCACATTAATAAAATGACGAGGCATCAACCAACAAAAGATGCACAAACGAATGGGAGCAACGGAGGTCGTAAGTACAGGAACTACAGGCAAAACCAGACGGCATAACTCCGACGGTTTTTATAACCCCTCTCCGACAACTGGGAGAATAATTGAGGTCGTCGAAGAATTTATTCATACGACTGACTTACGCTTAACCAAAGAGGACTTCACTTTAAATTAGCCTGTTCGAACGTGCTCAGAGGATCTTTTACCGCGTTTAATCCCTCTACTTCCAGGTAAGTAGTGGCTAATTAGAGAAGATTAGAAAGAGTGACGAGGAGGCAAGCCGAAAAACTGAAGAATGCTGAGAAGAGGATTAAGGTTCCTCCTTACGCTTTAGAGGTCGCTTCGAGCGCTCAAGCGAATTTGAGCCACAGCTTATAGTCTTTCTCCGCGATAAAGAAAAGAGGCGAGACGCCATTAGAAAAAGAAAGACGAATGCAGAGTGCCGCAGACTAACTGAATTTTACTTTATTATGTTGTCATATTGTTTGCATTTGTTGCTGACATCATATGCACGCCTGTTAAATGTAGTCAGTATTCATCTTTATGCAAATTGAAGCTCCTCGGATTCTCTTAGACATTTCGTTCAAAGCTAGGACTTCGAATTTCGGAGTATTGATGCCTACAAGCAGCATATCAGGGCGTATCGCCCAGCTTCCTCCTTCTAAGATCACATAAGGCATAACGTGCGCGACTTAAAAAATGCTCCCCATCCGCCTCAGTGACCGGCAGCGGCGCTGGCTACGGCACCCACATATAAAGTTGTACACACGCATTGACACTCTGCAAAGTGGACGGGAAGATGGCGCCCTGGTAACTTGACTGCAGCGAGGTAACCTTTTATTACACTGTTCATTATTACATCTAAATTAACGCCATGCAGATCAAACAACTTCTTTATTACTTTTTCTGGGCGCGCTTTGCGTTAATCTGTACGGTAGGGACTCGAAAATGATATTAAAAAGAGCGCGCACAATCTCATTACTATTCCCGCTCACTGCACTGCAGTTCAACAATAGTATACTGACTTGAATACTACTGAATAGTATACTAAACCAAGAAGTGGAGTGATATAAGAAGGAAACGTTATGCTTAGTAGGAGGTTAGAAGTGGCGCACACTTGTAGGCCTGCACACAACTGTGCAGAATTGTCTGCATCTCTAGCTATTATCAGTACTTTTGTGGCACGTGCAGTGTCTACATACATACATTTCGACTCGGCGTGGTAGCGATTACTGCATAAAACTTCATGTTGCAGCACATTCCAGCTGCATTTCCCCCCATGAATATGCGTGCAGTCAGGCGGGAGCATGTTAAGAATACAGAAACTTTGAGCGTCCGGAAGAACAAGGTTGAGCGTGATATACTGCTATGCCAGAACTTCTGAAATTCTATCTGTTGAGGGGCAGGAATATTCGAAGCGTTTTAACTTACACGCGCAAAATACGTGGTAGCATACTAAATTAGCATATACTAAAATGGCGCACCTTTGAGCACACATCAGTGCTATTCCAAAAGCATCACAAACAAGTTCAAACTTCGAGGTTTTTTGCAGACACTGGTTCGTAACTCATGGAAGAAGTGAACTTTTTTTTTTTTAGTCCTAAAAGCTGCGCGTGAGATGTTAACGCGGATTCGTAATTAAGTTAAAAACATTCCCATGTCGCTGCGATTACCATTTTTTTATGTTCGAGCCACAAACATTTTTTCCCCTTTTTGTTGCGACACCACCAGACAACTTTCTTGCCTAGAAGTAGTTAACCAGCCCGCGACAAGACTGCAAATGTGTGGTTATGCAAACCACCACAGCAATCTCGTGGGTTGCTATGCGAGTGGCTCCCTTAAAAAAATGTCTGTTCAGCGCCTTTAAAACGATGCTTCCACGGTTATCTTTATGGCACAAACGTCGCAGCCCCTTTTGCAATTGCGTCCAGTCCTTGGAACATGAGATGACAAGAACTTTATTTCAGTCCTGAGTAACTGGGATCTATAGGGTAGACGAAGGCCCCCCCAGATGAAGTCGGTGGCTCCACCCTCGATTGGACCGGTAGCCAAGGTCTATCAGCGATGTCATGGGCCCTCTGGACGGCCTGGAGTTGAGTGTGAAGATTGCTGCTCTTGGGGGATTCCTCCCATTTCTCCTTCGTTAAAGGCGGTTGGAAGGATTTAACTTTTTGGACAGCTTCGTAGTTCTTCGATAGGTTCGATGAAAAGATGTAACTGTCAGCTGTACAGTTCGCTTCCCTACGGCATTAAAGTTGAACAGCAAGTTGGTTTGCATGCGGGAGCACACTCTTGGTGGGCGATAAAACTTCACGCATTTCGTGCCCAGGCGTGCTCAAAGAGAGCGACATCTCCAAGAGGAATATGGACTCCCACGTGTCTATTACTTGGTCATCATGTATGCATCATAATTATGGAGTTTTGCGGGCAAAAACCACGATATCTTTACAAGTTGCTAAATCTCGCTTTCGATCGTGTAAAACATCCACAGATCTATAGGGTTGACGGCTGAACAGCATCTGCCGGCGAAACTTTGGGATCTTTAGCATAGGCATGCGCAGGGTTCTCCATTAGAGGGGCTGAAGTGGGCGAAATGGACGAAGTGGGCGAAGTTTCACCGCAGCCCCCCCCCCCCCCCCTTTCTTCGCAACCCTCATCCCACTGATTTTTTACTGCCGTTAATGAATTTTTTACGCCGTTATTTCTGTGAGGTGCTCAAGTTCAAGTTTATCTACGTTTCTGCGTACATGATAATATGATTAGTCATATTTATTAATGTCAGGGGTCGCACTAGTGAAGGAAAATACGCGAAGGTACGAGAAAAGGAGGAATAACCACAAGACATTTATAAATGAAGTTAGAATTATTAGCGTTGAGCGTTCTGAGCTCACGTCTTGATAAAGAGTGTTATCGGCATGAGCGTGCAAGCAGGAGAGGGGCCGATGACTCATAGCTGCCGTAGCAGAAATGCAAGGACTACATACTGTGCGCCGTTAATTATTGGCGCGGACCGAGAAAGCTAAATTCAATTTCCTGCCCAACAATGACTATGCGAAACACAGAAACGGGGGGGAGGGGAGGGGCACGGAGGGAGGAATTCAATTGTGCGGTTAGACGGTGACCGTAGAGAGGAAATGGCGAGTTTGTCGAGTGATCAGACGAAGGGGAGGAAAATAATATATAAAAGGGATTTGACACCCGAAGTGACTGAAATCATGGCTCGGAGAATCGAGACTGACGGAGAACCGAAGCGCGCTTTTAATGGAGAACTGTATAGGGCCGGCACTGTTGAAACTGGTGGCATCTGTGTGGAAACGAGTTTGCGCCGACTTCACGCAATTATAGACACTCTCCGTTTCGCAGCACTTCCCGGCAGTAATTGCTTTCTCTGTCATCATGAAACAGCGCACGCACACGAAGACAAAAGAAGAAAAGACATTTGATGATGAATACCTGCCAGCCTGCCGAAATCACTACTTTGCTTTCTCTGCGGCTGCATTGTTTCAGATCAGAATCACAAGGCGTTTCCGCCCGAGGGTGTCCTCCTTCCCGTGATTTCGCATCTTTTTTCTAATCTGCGCTGATGTGGAACTGCATTTGCGCGTTCGAGCTGACTTTTTCAGCCCTCATATTAGTAGCACCAGCAACATACGAGACACTCTTGTTCCTCTTCCAAGCACTTCCAGTCAAGCTCCTACTTCCGGTTTTACGAATATTTATAAAATGTTTCTCCGAAATAAAAACCGATGGATCTGATTGAAGGTAACAGTTATATTGGATAGACGTGATATCTCAGCATAACTTTACTTAAGATAAGAGCCAGTTAACTGCCAGGATAATTAATGAAAATTAACTGATTCAGTTCATTGAAAAACTGTGAGCAGCTGGGATTGTTGCCGCGCCTGGCGGAACAGGTCTCAACCACGAGCTTCTTTCTACGTGGCCTCCAAGATCCGCTTCAGCAGTGCGACACAACAGAAAGTTAACCCCAGGAATGTAAGGTCACACGAACGTAGAGGTCCGAGTTCCACTATCAGACACCTAAGTCAAGGGTTATAGGGTCACCTCCAATATTTCAGTAACTTGGCAATCACTGTTATGAAACTGCGGTGCCCTGCTCTTCTCAAATAGGGTGTTGTCGCGTTCGAAGAGTCTAGCTGAAGTGCAAAGGAACATGGTGTCTTATGCAAGCACTCTAAGTTTTTACGTTTCATCTGGCACGTTATCTATATAGCGGTATCCATTTAACGTTGCCGTTTTGATGAGTTAGCTGAGAAGCATTATGGATGCGTTTGATTACTTACGTGACGCCGCAGTGATTGACTTGACACCGCAATGAGCTGTTCTGGCTCAACGTATGAATGAAGTTCACGACGGGGGGTGATGTGGCCGAAAATACAAGATTGCAGAAGTGTGGGCGAGATTTTACGCCTAATACCGGGCGTCAGACGGAGGACCGCGAGATGCCAACAAACGTGGAAGAAAAATGAAGAACCGATGAGCTTGACCAGGATGTGATAGAAGAGGCCCCTGCCTAAAACGACAATCAAACCAATTGAACGGAAATATTAAGGTCCACATGCTGAAACAACCTCTGCACCTCACGAAAAAAAGACCATACCGCTTACTTTTCTCAGTCATCGACATTACGAGTTCTCTTTTCTCCATACACAAAAGACGCTGTTTTAATAAAAGATGCTCCGATTCGTTTTGTGAACCTGTTTTTATAGGTTGCAGCTATGTTTACCTTGCGAGAAGAAAACGCGTTAGACTGTCAAAGAAGAACATCCCGTCGTTTAGGCGAAAAAGTTTTCGCGGTAATAAAACTAGAAACTTTACTTGTATAGTGTTCAAAGTCAGTCAACCAAAAGAAGCGCGAGAAGCAGTAAAAATGCCTAATGTACGGCAGCGACAAAGGCGAGTCAGGGAGACAGGAGGTGACTTCTGTCTCCCTGAAACTAAGAAGCAATAAAGAGAACGCTAAAAGGCCTGGCGCCAATAGACAGCGTGAAAGAGAGTGGTAACGCGACGAGACCATTAGGCGGCCGGATAATGTAATTGCCTCGTATTAAGGAATCTGGCGATGGGGTGTGCAAGCAGGATGATGCTTTTCACAACGCCCCAAGCGGTCATTAAATATATATTCAACCACAAGCTCTATACGAGGCATACAAGAGGACTAATCACGGCGTTTGCGCGGGTCTCTCCAGTGAGTCATGCCCAATCATGTCATCGTGCCTTGTTTTGTGTCTTTTCATTACAGACTGGGTGAAATTCAAGTGGTAGCTTCGCCTCTAACTGGACGGGGATGAACCACAGTAAACTAATATGCCCATGACGTCTCCTTGGTGTAGTGTGCCTCGATGTGTGCGCAACAAAACGCGCATCAAGGCACCCTACCTTGGTGGGTAATGCAGCGCCATTAGTACTTGTTTCCATCACATTCCTATTTCTTTGGGAAACATAAATGGTGCCGACATACATACACAAAAGGTGGTCGGACTCCTTCCCCCCACCCCACCCTGAAACAAATTTTTGACTGCGCTCCTGCCTGTAAGTATCATATTAGTATTAGCGTGTCTACATGATTTGGATGGCGACATAACCTCGAAGGTGGTGCCATCGTCGATGTGTCGCGGTAGACTCTTCATAGAGTAAAGATTTCGTTCTTTTGCTTTGTATTTTTCTGGTCAAGGTGCCCATTCGAACACGATTCGTTGACGAGGATTATGTTTAAGCTCCAACAGCATGTCTCTGCATATCTAACGGTAAGATTGACAGTATATAAGCCTGAAGCGCGTAACACGATGCATCCTCTAATATTTTTTTGCAAGCCTGTGGAAGCGGAGAGTAAGAAATGTTCGAAGAAACCAGCTCGAACCGAAAGAAAACACAATCGTTTAGATTTCAAAGGCTTCAGTAACTACAGCGCATATGTTAACCGTACAGCTTCGAAAACAATTAACTAAAATCCTATTGCCGAGAACAGCACTAGCAGTAGGTGCAGAAATGATAAGGTAACCGGAAAAGAAAGTGGATGGCAAAATAGTTTGCTGGCAGCGTGAGGGGTCAGAGGATCGTTTGCACTTACTCTTTACGTAACAGCGATTCAATGCTTCATGGAAAGCGCCCCATGTGATAGCGATTGTTTTTGGGGCGTTAATTGGGACTGTTAGGAGAGAACTACGGGATTTTGTCTCCGTGTCTCTATAACGCGTTCTTCCTTCCAGCAGCCTGTTACATCCACTGAAGCAGAAAAGGTGGCTACTCTGAAGCAAGAGGCAATGTAAATTACGCATCCTGACTGCGACGCTGCTTACCCACGAGCGTCTGTGGATGGCGGGTAAACACAAAACCGAAGACGCTTATCAGAGCCATTAGTTGGGCACAACCAAGGAGGTTAAAGAAAAATTCTTGGGCACAACTACATCACGACAATGTGAGCGCCGCAGAAGAGGCCCATGGGAGCGAACATTAGCCCAGCGTCTATCGCATGTATCATCGCCGTCGCGGAAGGGTGAAAAAGGAACTGGTGGCGTCGGCTGCGAAGTGGGGAGGCGACTCCGGAAGGAAGTACAGTGCGTTGCCATCGAAACGCTATCCGCACGCTCTTCCTTGTTTCTTTGCCGACAATGTCCACCCAAGCGTGGAAACAGGAAGAAGTCGACGAAGGGAACGACCAAAGCGTAAACGGCATAAGAAAAAAAAGAAAGAGAGAGTGGGTTGAATCGCTGCATCATGCCTGTGTTTTTTCTGCTTTGCTCGTCCGTCAAAGTCATAACACCAACTCGCGTGGAGGATACTGCTGATGAGTTGAGTTGAATAAACTTTATTTGCCCAACGGTTGATATTGTGCCCGGGGCTAGGCTGCCAGGGATCCACCAGTCGAGGAACATCTTTCGAGGTCCTCGGCGACGGCCCTGGCCCGCTGGACGGCCCACTCCTGGGCTTCGGGGGCCTCGCTGTGAAGTGGTGAGCATTATTCGTTGCACCGTTGAGTTCGTTCTCTGACTCATTCGCAGAATGGAACCACTGGAAGTCAATGAAGAGGGAGCACAGATAGGGTGGTAGGCTTCCAGCAGTCAGAAGCTTGCAGTAACTCGTTCATTGCTATGAGCGCCAAACAAAACGGCGACATCGCGGGCTCTGTATAGTTCCTATTTCCGGTGGAGAAATGCACATGGATACAAAGATGACAGAACTACTGTAATAGGAAAGCGAGATGCGAATCTGTCGTTCAGAAGCAAGGCGCAAAGATATATGAAGAGATAGAGAAAGAACCACGCGTAATATAGATATGGATATAGATATGAGGAAGGAGGATCGGAAAGAAAGAGGTAAAGAAAGAAGGCATAACTGTGCTTAAGTCGGAGCCGGTCACGTATAATGTCACAAAAGACTACTCACATGAGTAAAAGAAGAGCGTCTTATCAGATCAACGCAATTTAAACTTCTATTAATTACTGACATTAAAACTGCCTTTTTTTTCACCAAACTGTGTTTATTTGTTTTATTGTCACTTCTTTATTATTTTACTTTCATTCAAGCTTCATCTCCAGCTTATTTACCGATTCTGAACAACCTATTGAAAAATTAACAAAAAAAATACTTCGAGGACGCTTGAGCTTCGCCTTCAAGAGTAGAACGCGATGGCGTAATCGGACCGTGTTCGTATCGCCTTCTCAATCGCTAGCTTGGCTTCGCTTCTCGGTTGACACCTAAGCGCTTCCGCAAGGAAAGGAACGTCTGTGCGCCTGTAAATCGGCCCTTTCAAACTATCCTAGAATGCCTATCTGCAAGTACAGCTGCGAAGTGCCCGCTACAACATAATTCTTCCTCTTGCGTGTTGACGATGTGCCCACTACGGGTCCGTAGGCAACACGCGCACCTGCGCAGATGCACATGTTGCTGATGCTGTTGTCGACGATAATAATTAATTATTCCTGTGTGCTTTGTAGGTAATGGGCATTTAAACCAACCACTCGTTGCGCGAGTCGCATGTTTTGACGCCTGCTGTGATTCCGCGATTCTGTCACGCAATATTACATGCGCTAGTGACACTCCTCGCTGTAAATATCATTCATATAGTGGTTTTTGTGTTGTTGTTTTTTTTTCGAAACAATTTCGAGCACAGGCGTGTTCTCTGGTAGAACACCTGCTTGCCACGCAGAAGTCCCGGGTTCGATTCCCACTCGAGCCGTAGGTTTTTTTATTTCTTTATTTGCGTATATCTCAAGTTTTCGCTCACAGGCGACGTCGGTTTTTCACTCGCAACCAACAACACCGACAAATGAATTTCTGCGAAACGAGCTGTTTAACGCTACCGTGTTAAAAATGTTTGACATCCATGTTTTCTTCTATAAGTTATAACACATCGAACTATCCGGATCTTCGTCAATTACTCGGAGTAGGTATATGGTAATAACTCACTTACGTCTTCTCGCGGACGACCACTTGAGTTTACAATGGCGATGTAAACGTAGTTCTAAAAAATATTCAAAAACGGTATTGGACATTTGGCGCAATCTTGTTATTTCCGCGGCATATCTTTGACGGACACGATTCCATTACAGCACGGCTTCAATTTGCGCTACTGGGCATGTGTCGTCACGTGAACTGTTTGTCCTGTGAAGCTGATAATGGGAGAAGAATTTTTATCAAATCCTGCGCACTTAATTATTAGATAATACAACCACGATGAAGGCAAAGTAAACCACTTCATTCATTCGATCTGATTTGACGGAATTGCGCTGGGCGGTAAGATAAGTTAGATAATTCTGGTTGCTCAAGATCAAAACGAAAAAAAAAAAACAACGAAAACGAAAAAAAGACTTCAACGCCAAAAAGGCACTTTTATCTGTTTTCAGATATGGCAAAATAACAGGTAATAATATGGGACCATGCAAACAATCTATACACAGCGTTTTGACCTTGACATTGAGCCGAGCGCTTGCTTCCCCTTGAGGGTCATTGTTTTATACGGCTGGCATCACATATCAGCGCATTCGGCGCGTTGAGTCAGAATTGCGTTAGAGCATCAACCATCCGCCGCGTATGGCGCATAATTCAAATGGGCTCGTCAAGAACTTCGGGCAATGGGACAACGTCGCTATGCGTGCGCTTGACGGAAATCGAAACAACGCAGTGTCCACAGCTATCGGGCCGAAGAAAAACGACGTCCTTTGGCTTAAAATAGGGTAGCTGAAGATATATATATATATTTTATCCCTGATACCAAATGTAATAATGGCTGCATAAGCGTGATATACCGCTGTCTTGGGACTCCAAACTTATGCCGTTCGGGCGCCATCTGTAAGCGTCACGATTTCGCAAAGCCATACATTTAGCCGACAGTTTTCATCTGAAGCGTCCTCTGTTCTCCTTGTTTTTGCTGCGGCTGTTGCTCGCGCCTCTGTAGTTTTGTTCGCTTGCCATTTTGTTCCTCAGAATTCAGATATATTGTACAAAAAGACAAAGAGCAAGAGGGACAAATGAAAGGCAAGGACGGTGTGGAATGAACCCAGCTGGCTAGCCTTACAACAAATGGCAGGAGAGGGGTGCGGACACCCCTCCTGACGTACCCGAACCTACCCGAAAGAACTCACGAATAAGGAAAAACGACGCAAGTATTTACTTACTCGTCTGTAAAGGGTCCTAGTATTTTTCTACATGAAGTAATAACTTCTTATTATCTTGCGTATTTTCTTCGAGTGTGGTGTCAAAAAGCCATTCTATAATTTGCCCACGCGCGTAAATGAACATGCAAATAACTATCTATACATAAGAATGAGGTCGTTAACTCATCCTGCTTACTATTAAAAAAAAACTCACAGGATCCCTTACGCATTCACCTAAGACGACAGGGAGGCGAAAGAAATTTCCTTATCAGTCGATGGGTTAATCCTGCCCCGCCACCCTCTGAACGCTTTCTGCACCTAATGTGGTTTTGCACTGCCTCCAGGATCGGAGGCCCCTCGGCTGGTTTTGCACTGCCTCCGGGATCGGCCCACCTTTGACCAAGCAAGGATGTCATTTGATGACGCCACAATAAGGCGTCATGGTATCTGACATCACAGTGACGTCATGAACCGAATTCTGCCTGTATGTGACGTCATGATGACGTCATATGGTGACGCCATCACGTTATGATGATTTTTGCATCACTCGCGTTGACGCCGCGACGGACGACACCGACGCGGGACGCCGGTAAATTTTCGCGTTTGATGAGCTACCTAAGGCTTTCGCCTTAACAATGCAAATAACTGTATGTAATACAAATGGCAGTAAGTGGCGCACGTATCGCGTTTTCATGTCGTATAGAAATGAAGAGAGCACAAAAAATAGAAAAAGAGAGAGAGAGAGAGAGAGAAGGCTACTCGCAGATACGTTCTCTTTCTCCATTGTTAGTGCGCTATTCGAGATGACATCAAAGATCGCTTACTCAGTTGCAGCTCGCAAAGCGCTTTTGAAGAAGCAAAAATAAAATCACAGTTTCACTTCAAGGGCGAAGCAATGAATGCGATAGCTACAAATTGTAATGCTGTACGAAGTAAGGCTGGCAGCTAACCCTTTTAGATCCAGTCTCGCGTAACTCTACAAAGCGCTTGTGTAAGCGAATACGGCCGCTCCAGGGAGAGTAGCGGACTTCGCAGTCTCTCAGCGTTGAGAGCTCAGCACGTATAAGGGTATACGAGCCGCCCGCTAATGCCTGCTTAGATAGCGCACGCGCCAACGATCGCGACCGCGCCTTTAAAATCAACGTTCACAGTTGCTGTTCACAGTTGAAAAGTTCAAATTGTGCGCCATTCACGCGTTCACGTCGTTGCCTTTCTGCGGCGGCTATTGCAGCAGTTTTGTTAGTCGGTCTTGTCGCACTCGAAAAAGCAGGTGGCGGAAAAACACCGTTGGTGCATGTGGCACTTGCACTACTCTGACAACGAGCTGTCACACGCTAACACGAAGCGAAAGGCAAAGAACTTAACTGCGCCTAGGGCGCATCATCGATGCTAGCGCGACCAGCGCTCCTAGCTGACATCAAGATGCTTTAACTGCGTCGTCGCCGAATCGCTCTCTATCGGCTCTCGTTAGTGTCATGACAAAGTACTTCTCTTCACTGCTCACAAACAGCGGCACCAACCCGCCCCGCCTTGCCCCGCCAACACAGAGCACCGTGCGAGAGAGAATGTGTGAGAGATATAAGGCGCGTTTGTGGGAGCTCGTGCATGTGATCCGATGGCTTAGTTGGTAGAGCGCCGGGTACCTGTCGTCGCGATCCGAGAAGTCGTGGGTTCTATTCCTGGTGGCGGAACTTTTTCTTATTTTCTTTCTTTCTCATCCGTTAGTGTGCATTTTACCAACGTTATATCGGTGACGGAAATACGTCAGTAAAGTCTTGATGAACCCCGGCACAAAACACTTTCGTGTAAAAAAAAAAAAACCTAGTTCCATCGTGAGCGATGACGCGCACTGGGTGGTCGTAAAAGAAGGTTCGATGTAAGGAGGCTCTGCACATCCTCGAAAATAACTTGGCGAAAGCAACTGGTGACTGCAGCCTGCGGGCATCACCACTGTGCGTGAAAAGAACGTATGAACCAAAGACAACAACGCCTAATTCTCGAAAATGGTTCCGGAATGAGAGGCAAAACAGATTTTTAATGCACGAAATCTGGTGATGATGGTATCTGCCAAGATAGATTGCCACGGTTTAGCATTTGCCTTCACTGCTTGCGTATATAACGGCGATGTCCTCATTTGCCGCTCCCTTGCTCCGTTGCATCCTTTGCCGCTGAATGAAGCGTTCTCACGAAAATAAAAAAAGAACAATGTCGAGCCTGCGCCTAACGCGCCCTCACCTTCATTCGCTTCCACTTCGCTCCGCTTTCACACATCTAAGTGTTTAGCCTTAGGTTTTGTGTAAGCCTAAAAGTCCCACCCTCTCCAGTAAGAAGTAACCTGCGCCGCCCCATAACTAGTTGACGCATGTGGTGAAGCCAAAACACTGACGACAGAAAGTTTGTGGAATGGCCTAAGCCTGAATAGCGGTAGACAGAGAAGGAAGCTGGAATGGCCACACGTAGACCCCTGTCCTTGAGCAGCTGCGCGCATTGTGTTCCCTGAAAGATATTTGTACAGCGTTCGTACTTGTCCTTTACCTATGTCATATCTTACAAATACAACTCATTTCTATCTTGAAACCCATAGGTTTCCGAGCCTTTCCTACAATACTGAATCCAATGCAATCATTCACCTCTGTTAGGCCTGCAGTATAATTGTCTTATTTTTTCATAGAACAGTGAGACTCGTTTTGTCTCCAGTGTATGGGATTTGTCTCAAACTTTCTCGAGAACTTGCACGGGGTTTCTATCTACGGGCAGGAATTTACAGATAGACAATATACAAGGTACAGAAAACATAGACACAAAGCTATAAAAGTATATTGGAAAACTATGGCACTGGCAACGGTAAGTGAACTAATGAAGAAGAAGCTGTTCAGCGCTTATAGTGTGCTTTGAAGCCTCCTCGTGTTCTTTACTGCATATGCAGCAGGCCTAATATGAACTAACGCCAGGGCCTATCCAGGCAGCGTGTCCCTGAGAATCATTCTTACCGGTCCAAGAGGTAGCTGCCCGCTTTCGGGTTGAAGTCGGCTAAGGAAACACAAATAGCCCGGCGTAGTTCTAGCCGTGCACTTTACGATGCATTGAACCTTAATCTGCTTACAGCTCTCGACAGCTGCTCAATAAGCTTGATGCATTAGCCTGAATTGACTCCAATCAGTCGACTTTCAGGGAACGGTGACATCTAGAAGTGAGGCCGAATGAAAATTGATCTCACCTGGAAAGAACACCAAAGTGCTCGACGTCGCTTTCCTCGCTTCGGCATTGGTGGATTTTATGTTTAACTTGCGTCTCTCTTTGAGGCTGCTTATGTATTTCACTGCCTGAGTGATTAGTGAGCGTTAATATCTGTGGAAGTGCCCGTCGAGCAGAGGGAGCGTTATGAAAGAGGGCTTACCCAGTAGATAGGAGTCAAGCGAGATTACTTGCATGTTACATCAAAGTACTATTAGATTGGAAACTAGTGTGATAGACTGTTTCTTGTCCTACTTTTGCTGACGCTCGTATTTTGCTGCGCATTTCTCGCAGACGCTGCTTAACCTTTATGTTGGCGAGATTAATAAAAGTCGGCCAGAGAAATTCTGCAAAGCTTCGCGCTATTTGGAGAGACATACTTTCGTCAGTCGGCTTGAGAGAAACAGTTTTAGGATAAGCTCGGACATGCCCCAGTAATGAGCAAGTTCGTCGCCTGCGGTAAAACACTGCTGCTACAAAAAAATCACCGACGAGTATGATACTGCCTAATGCGAATTCTGAGCACATCTTCGTGTTGGGGCAATGCCAAGAGCGTTAGAAGTTTTGGCTTTCCACAGTCTTAGCAACATTCGTTACATATTGCCACATAAACTGCCAGCGCTCGAGTGCTAGCTTCGCGTTCGCTCTCTTTCGTCCTCCTTTCTAGAGCCCGTTCTAAACTCCCTTGGGTCAACTAATACAAGTACACATGCAACGTATCCACTGGGTCACCAATCATAACTTTTGTGAAGTAGCACAGCACTCAATGCGCCATTATTCGTCTTTCTGCGGATGAGCGAGGTACCCGCTACACATCTGTAAGGTATTTCTGCATTTTGTTGATGCTGCATGTGGCTGATGACGATGAAGAATTATGGCTAAGCACTTTGCAGTGGGTGGGAAGCATTAAACAACACACTCGTTGCGCAATTAGCATTGCGTGATGACTGGTTATTTTACTCTTCTGCCACGCTATATTACATAGGCTAACGCGATTCCTTGTCCGACATAACGCCTCTATAGGGTCTTCTTGCAAATGAGTTTCAAACACCAACGTAGCTCTGTGGCAGAATACTCGACTGCCACGCAGAGGGCCCGGGTTAAACCCCATTCGATCCTGGGTATTTTTTTTTCTCATTTTATTTTTTCCTGTCTATCGGTTACGTCACCGATGGCTACGGCGACGGCAACGCCGCTCAACCCAGGAACGGGCGCCTAAGAGCTGCGTTCTAAAATTGAAGCATTTAGCAGGAAATTTCCTGCCCTGTTTGTCAGCTTTGTTGAAAAGCAATTAGAAGATCGCAATAATAAACACTGTAACTGCTTTTAGGGGCGAAGCTCCTTAAAGCGGCACCCGTTCGTCTCTCGTAGTTGTCGTAGTCGTAGTGTGTAACCAGTCGTAACGCTAGTACCAGATCTTGACCTCCAAGGTGGTGCCGGTGGGAGATTTTTGCTGTGCGTTGTTGAACAATAAAAAATTCGCAGCGTGCGCGTTAACTAAAAGCCGAATTCTTCTGTCTCTCATTCCCAATTAGCAGCCATTGGCATGTTCCAGTAGGAAACGTTAGTAGAAGTAGAAGTGTAAGTGTTAGCTAAAAGCCGACTTCTTCTGTGTCTCATTCCCATTAGCAGCCATTGTTTACCTCCAAGGTAGTGCCTGGTGAGATTTCTCCTGTGCGTGATTAAACAATAAAAATTTTGTTCAAAACGCCGTTGATTGATGAAATAAACCAACGAAATACGCCAGATGTTTTCTAAAAGCAAAACGAAAGAACGCCAGATGTTTCTAAAGCAAAACGAAAAGACGCCAGCTGCTTAACAAAAGACGCCAGATGTTTTCTAAAGCAATGGTTTTCTAAACAATGAAAATTCACAGCGTACATGTAAAATTAAAATGAGCTGCAAGTCGTCATAACTCATCGAACCTTTAGTATAAACGCGCCCGATCTCACGTCGATGATGATGTACTGGGCAGAATTCACGGAAGATTCACGGTTTACCGATGAACCTCCGCAGCTTCGCCCAATCATCATCATTCACTCCGCGGATATGCTGTGATTTTTTTGCTTCTTATCGATAACACAAGTAATAAGAAATGATGCTCAAAATTAACCTGCTTCTGACGAAGACTGCCTCTTTTAATATATTTTTTTACGGCGTGACTCATCGTAAAGTGAGCCGCAGAAAGTAAGCTTTACAAGCACCCCAAATCGTGCCTGTAGCCTAGAATGCTTACAATTAGAAGGAAGCTTGTCCCTAGTAATTTGAGCAGTATACAAATGATATGCCACTTTGCAATTGATCTGGCATACTTGTCTAGCCCCATTATTAATGATTATTTCTTCCCTCGATTCAACTAAGTACGATATTCTAAACAGCAAAATGCAACGATGTACTGTAATGACATTCACTATGGTACATTGCTCAGAGATTGAAAAAAAAACATGCGGAAAATGTCGGAACAACTGTAATGTGTTGTTTAGCTGACATAGTTTCATGTCCATTTGAAACGGCTGCCTAATTGAGACCCCAGCGAGTGCGCTTACGGCATGCTCCATAACTACAACCCTGTTATTACGAAGGGGCTTTGATACGACCATACGTAACAGGTGTTTGTAGCGGTTCAGTTATGTCCTGTTGCAACTGTTCAATATTCTACAAGCATAGCCAAGCAGAGCAAGATTGAAGACGGTTTGAAATGAATTCATCACCTTAGACGTTTTTACAAATAGCAAAGCATGTGTATGTATGAGTGAACAGGATTCCTTCTTTGGGATATTGGTAAGAGCTGAGCAGAACATGGTCAGTGTTTTGTATTTCCGGTATTTTGTTTCGTCTTATATTGCGCATACTTTTTTGGCAGAGCCGGCTCGAAGGTCTCATATTTTACATTCACTAACGAAGCACAGAAAAAGACAAGCCCGACAAGCCATTGCCACCTCGCATTCTGTTAGGGTTCACAAGTCATCCAGTGGAAGAGTACCTACAACCCGCTACTCGATGTTACAACTGTCAGCGATATGGCCATGTCGCCAAATCGTGCCATGGACAACTCCGTTGCAAGATCTGTGCCGGAGCGCATGATTACAAAGACTGCACTTCGAGGAATCATCCAAAATGTGCAAACTGCAATGGAGACCACGTAGCGTCGTATGCTGGTTGTCCGAAACATCAGGCGGCTACTAGGCTTAAGCGACAAGAAATTTTGCTTGGAAGAACTCCGAAAAAGGGATCACCTTTTCCAAATCCTGAAACGGTGAACCCACTCCCCGTGACTTCAACATCACAGAAGAATACGTCATCGTTATCATATGCGATGGTAGCCAAACGTGCTTCAGCTCAGAAAAACAAGAGTGGAACCAAAGTGTACCGTAGAGGACGATCACCAAGTGCTCAAAGGCAGACAAGCGACAACAGAACAGCGAAACCGTCAGCAAGTCAGGATCACCACGAGTCTACAGCTTTCTCCTCTTCAAAGCCAAGGACACAAGAATTACGCGCAGCGAAAACAAGCGATGCCGATATAGTTATGTCGATGCTCTTCATTGCTTTGAAGGCAATTCTGCGAGTATTTCCACAGGCCAATAGTCTTCCAGAGGTGAGCGCCGTTCTTTCATTAGAACCTCTAGTGGTACAACAAAAAATTGTTATATAGCACAATGGCTCTTCAAATGGACAACTGTTTCCGCAACACTGCTGTGTTTCAGTGGAATGCTAATGGCCTCAGGTCTAAAAGCGCAGACTTTAGGAAGCTGGTTGCGCAATACAGCTTCCCCATCTTGTGCCTAAATGAAACCAATGTAGGCCCTGACTTTAGAATTTCTAATTATGTGACATATGCATCAACAAGAAATTCAGGCTTGAGCCGGGCATTGTTATGTGTACGGCGCGACATACCTTCTTGTCTTTTATACTCGTCGGACTCGGACGTGCCTGAATTTGTAGGCTGCAAAATTCAATTCAGAAAACTCATCGTGACAGTAATTTGTGTTTATCTGCAACCATCGACACGCATCACAGAATCATCTCTCGTTCGCTTTTTAGGAAACGTCCAGGGTCCAGTACTCATTTGTGGAGATTTTAATGCCCACAATACCACATGGGGCAGCACTCACACTGATTCCCGTGGGCGGTCACTTGAAAACGCAATTGATAGATGTGGTCTTGTTGTACTGAATGATGGATCAGTGACGTTTTTAAGGGGTTATAACTATGCCAGCTGTCTAGACTTAGCTATAGCCTCTCCAGACATTGCACGAGATATGAGCTGGTGTACAGACCTCGAAACACGAGGGAGCGACCATTATCCAGTTCTCATGCAACACCCACGAATGCGAGTGCCAACAAAAACATTTACCTCAAAACTAACAAACTGGCAACTATTTCGTGAATATGTCGGACGTGACTTGGAAGGAGTTAATGAATTGGACACATTCATGTCCTACATTCGAAGCAGCTACTCCCGTGCGACAAGGTTTACAGCCGTCCCAGAGGGTCACTCCAGTGTAGATGCAGACTATGAGCGCCTTCGAGCAATTAAACGACGAGCGGAACGTCGTTATCGCCGCACTGGAAGGCTGGAAGATTACAAAGAGAGTCAGGCCACACACGTCAAATCTAACCGGCACATGCAGAAATTGGGTAAAAAGAAATGGCGTGATTTCTGCACCTCATTGACTCCATTTACCCCGCTTCCGAAAATCTGGCAAATAGTCACTGCTTTAAGCCATCCAGTATCCCAACGGAGCCCATTCAGAGCATTGGCCATATCCCTTGGATTATCCGAACGTGATGTTGCTAATGAGTTTTGTTCAATTCTTACTGGAAGTGGACAACTTGCTCAGAGTATTACTGCACTGCCTAATTCTGTAGAGACGCAAATCCAAGATGCTTGTGCATTACTACATGCCCAACTGGATAACCCGTATTCTCTACTAGAACTACGAACTGCTTTATCACTAACCCGTGTAAGGACAGCAGCTGGTCCAGACAACGTGTCGTACAGCGTTCTGCGAAATCTAGGCCCCAAAGGCACGACAGTTCTTCTAGGGATATATAACAACATGTGGACAGAGGCGCACGTTCCGTCGTGTTGGAAGATCGCGAAAATTGTGCCACTGCTAAAGCCCGGTAAATCACCGCTATCCCTTGACTCATTTCGCCCAGTCAGCCTCACTAGCTGCATATCTAAAGTCATGGAAAAAATGATTGACATAAGGTTGCAGTGGTGGATTGAAGCTAATAACACTCTTCCAGAACAGATGGCTGGCTTCAGACGACGACGATGCACTATGGACTGCGTCTTTGACCTAGTCACATTTGTGGAACACGAAATGAACTGTGGGAACATCGCTGTTGCGGTGTTCATAGATATAAGAAAAGCATTTGACTCTGTCAGCCACCTATCTGTGCTGTACGGGCTTACTTCACTTGGAGTACATGGCCGTATTCTTAAATGGATCGCCAACTTCCTGCATGACAGGCAGATATACATTTCTACCAATGATGGCGAAAGCGATCTGTTCAACGTGAACAGAGGTGTACCCCAAGGAAGCGTTCTCAGTCCGCTTCTTTTCAACGCTGCAATGGCAGGTCTTCCAAAAGCACTGCCAGAAGCCTTGAACATATCCATGTACGCAGACGACATATGCATATGGACGTCTCACAAATCTCTGGAAATCATCCAGCATCGACTTCAACAAGCACTAAATCTAACAAGCGATTACCTCAAGGAGCGAGGCATGCAGATTTCTCACGCCAAATCAGTAGTTCTACCGTTCACGAGAAAGAAAATGAAGAACCTGAAACTTTTTGTGGACGGCCAAAGAATCGAAATCGCACGAAAGCATCGATTCCTTGGTGTTACTTTAGACAGCCAACTCAGATGGAGTCAACATATAGCCGATCTCGAAAACCAAGTGAACGGCACCATAAATGTTCTTCGTCGCATTGCGGGGACAAAATGGGGAGGAACATCGGCGTCACTACTACACGTCCATTGCGCTCTTATCCGACAGAAAATTGCCTACTCCGCACCAGTTCTCCACAACATATCCCCGACGTCTCTACAGCGACTTCAACTGCTACAAGCACGAAGCCTGCGCGTATGTCTGGGGGTTCCACAGGCAACATCAAGTTCTTTGACATTAGCAGAGGCACGGGAACCCAACTTTATAGTGATTCGAAATGTGGAGACCTGTCGGCACCTCTTTCGCCTAGTCACGCAACACCCTTCACATCCACTCATAACACAAATTGAGAACCCTCCCGGCACGCAAATACACCGTGTGTACCAACAGTGCATTTCACGGCTTCCTGCGTCGACACATTGGCCGCCGGACTTGACCTATCCGCCCTGGTTGCTAGAGCTACCAACTATTGAAACGTAAATAGAAGGTCTGCGTAGTAAACATGAAGTACCAGCCATTGCCGCTCTGCAGTTGGCCTCACATCACTTGTTTGACAGATACCAAGGCTACACTCACGTGTACACTGATGGCTCCGTCAACAAAGAGACTGCGACATCAGCATTCATCATTCCGGAGTTACATGAGGAACATGCATGTCGACTGAGTCATCTTTCCTCTTCAACAACATCGGAGCTTGTAGCTATTTTGCTAGCGGTCAGCTTTATTAAACTGTCAACGAGGCCCAGAAGGTGGGTCGTAATCACGGATTCCCTGGCGGCTCTTGCGTGTGTGGAAAATGCCACTTCAGGAAAAATAGATATACGTATAGTATACGCGATCTTGAAAGAGCTTTCAGAAGCTACGGAGTCAGGTCATTACGTGGCATTTCAGTGGGTTCCCAGTCACTGCGGAATCAAGGGAAATGAAATGGCAGATGAGTTGGCAAAAGCCGCTCATAATTACACACAAACCCACCTCATTCCTGCATCCCAATGTGATATAAACCGAATTTTACGAAGAACGAAACGTCAATTATGTTTATCCACCTGGTTCCCAGACAGCACAAAGGAATCGATTCTGTACGCTGTTGACCCTAACCTTGAGTGCCAATTAGACCCCCAGCTCCCAAGACGTATCGACACACTCATTCATCGCCTAAGACTCGGAACCGCTTACACAAAGCACTTCTTATTTCGGATTCATCGTGCATCATCGTCAACATGTTCATGCGGCCACGACGACGAGGATGTGCATCATCTGTTGCTCGACTGTCCGAAGTACGACACGCATAGACAGCGACTCGAACAAGAACTTCACACGCTGGACTCTAAGCGAACGTTTTCCTTAGCGAAAATACTAGGCCCATGGCCGACTAGGATAAACCGTAAAGCAATGAAAGTGCTCCAGCGTTTTTTTTAAGACACTAATATTTACGATAGCTACTGAGTTCTTGAACTTGTACGACTGTAGATATGTATATATATATATATATAGATATATTTTTTTTATTTATTCTGTTATCTTAACAACTATGTGGAAAGGGGTAGCCGTCACCAAGCAATGGTGACAACAACTCCTTCATTTGTTTTCTATTTCAATAAAAAAAAGACCTTTTTATATGGGTTAATAACAGAACATAATAAGAGTCGCACACTAATTAACAGCTAGGTTATGCCAGACGTAAGCTTTCAGCCAAAATAAACGTGAGAGGATGCGAAAACTTGTTTTGCTAAACATTTCATGAGAACTTGGCGGGTCCATTGTGATAGCGAACTCCGATGCCCATGTATTGCTTTGCGATCTCGGTTTTTTGGTTTGTTGATGCTGACGTTTTATCAGTATCTTGCTTTAGCGTGCTTTATCAGTATTCAATCGCGGCATGGTTAAAGTTAGAGCTCGACTTGACGTAAAGTGGACCTTATTTTCTAATATGTATATAACCATGACTAATGGTTTTGAAATCAGGTTATGAATTGCTTTTCGTTCGCTGGAACGCAATGTCTAACTACGCTTGAGTGTCACACTTTGTTAAAAAGGCCTGAAGAAAATTGTGTCAATTGACAATGTCATGGAGAATGCATCGGTTTTAGCTTCCGTAATGATAATATGCCCGAGTGAAAGTTAGTAGATACATGTGTCAAAATATATTACTGAATCATGCCCAGTGAGGCAAAGTCGTTGTTGCCACATCTAATTCTTTGTGATTAAAATTCAGAAACTAGGTAACGATTCATCTTCAATAATGCTACTTGCAATAGGATCTCTGCGAATCGGGTAGTGGTCACTAACAGCGCTTTTTTTTTCTTGAATGCATTGAAGTGAGGTGGCCCCAAATCTGGCAAATCGCTGGGGCAATATTTCTGGCTCAGTGCTCTAAGACGGATTCTGCACTGGGGCGTGTCGCTCTTACTCCGCCAGCGGGCCTGTTTAAGGGAAGCAAGATTACAAAAAAAAAGACAGAAAACCAAGTGCAGCGCTAGAACGCCATGGAGCCCTTTGGAAAATCGATCGCCACTGCTTTTCCCTATGGAAGTGCAGCGGAGCGCTGCGTAGCCTGAGAGCATAGGAGAGAAAAGCCTTTTGAATTTCAGCCGGGTTTACAATTACATTTTTTTTACTGTCCCGACGGGACCGCGTAGTAGACATAGAATGAAAACGAAGGCGAGTCAAAGCGTGCTTTGTGCGGCAAGAAATGGGTAACGGCGTTGAGCAAGGGGTGTAGAGCGGGGGCGCCGCGGATGGCACCGCGATTCCGGTCTTGGGCGGAAACAGCGAAGAGTGTTTCTTTTGCATTGACGTCGACCTGCGCGACCCCTACGAAACGACGGTCACGAAAGCTATGTTGGCGCGGCTCTCGCATTATTTCGCAAACTTTGACTCTCTCTCAATTTCTTAATTTGCAAACATTCCAGCCAAGGCAATGTCAACGCATTTCTGTCAGTTGTTTCTGTGCTACCATTCTTTCTCTCGTTATCTCTGTCCGCTGAAACTTCCTGGTCATAGAGCGGGTTATTGTGTTTTGCCCTAGTCAGTGTTTTCGTTCCGCAACTTCGTTTTCCGCGTGTTCGTTTTCTTTCCGCGAATTATAAGCACTGGCTGCTAGTAACATACCCTATGCTTCGTTGGTCCGCACGCATTCTGCCGAACGATGCCAGGTCTTTTTCGACGCCTGCTGAATTCATGCACCCAGCGTCTCCTGGTAACACAAGAATATCGACACACTCCACCAGAAGGCGTGTCCACAGGAAAGGCACGATTAAGGTCATTTGCGCACCACATAAACAACAACTGGGAAAACATAGCCACGAGTTCAGGTATTCGCAACATTCTCGGCCTATAGGTAGCGTCACTGTACATCTAACGTCGAGATTACCGCGCCGCTACAGACGGTTTAGGAACGTACACGTTTAGCGAAGAGTGCAGTTCATTGCGCTTCGCCTACCCTTCGACTGACGTTCTTGTGAAAGCGGGGGAGCTGGCAACATATTGTAATAAGTGAAATGTAATAAGTCGGGTAGTTGAATGCAACCATGTTATGGTATAATGATGCGCAGAATCGTAAATAAGTCAAACACGCCCATCGCTTTCCTACTACAATATTTTAATAGGAGTTTTTAACAAAGATGTCATTGCCACGCGCGAAATCTCTCAGCAATATCAGAAACCTATTTAGTGTTATCTCGTTTTTGCTTGCATTGCATTCTGCCGCGTAGCTGGTTCAGCTCACTTCAAAGCACGAATAAGGAAAAAGTAGACAAAAAAATGCCTTGCCCTTTGAGACCGAAGAAAAAGAATCACTTGAGGCATGTCTGAATGAGCACGTGTCATCAAGAGCAGAGAAAAAAAATGTTTCTAGCACAAAGGGAACCCCGTTCTTCCAAACGCACCGTAGGCGACGTGGACGCGCGCCTGAGGCAGTTCTACGTTTTCAGTTTGAGCCTTAAGCGTGTATATAAAGAATTGTAGAAGGCCGCTCTGAAGAAGACCTGAAATTCTACTAGAAACAGCAGCAGCTTTGTTCGTGACAGAGCTAAGTACGACGACGTGTTCCGTTAGACAAGACGACAGCGACGAATACGTGCGACGATCACACAATAGCAACGCAGGAAAAGAACGGCTTGCGTCGCGGTAGACCAGTCATAAATCCTTATTGGTGACGGATTTAGCAGAAAGAAAAATGGCAATCGGGCCGCCTGAAAGTATTCGTATCAGGAGCCGTAGAAAGTTTGGAAGAACCTGAGAGGGCCTCTCTAAGAAACTTTATTCGTGTTCAATCTCTTGAAGAGAAATAGAAAATGCTATACGGGCGAGGAAAATAAGGAATTTTGGGTTTGCACATCGTGCGCGGAATAAGATAAGACGTAGGGGAGAGGGGAAGGAGGGGGACTAGTGCCATCTCGAAAAATGGCGCGGAGGGAACGCCGTGCCCCGCGCTCAAAGGGACGAACTGCATGGCGCATCTTTTCGTCCGCCCGTAAACAAAAAAAGTATCATGTCAATGCTACCACGCAGACGCGGACATAACGTCCGAGTGGCATGCCATAAAAGTGGTCGTTGCCAAGCGCATTCCCGCGACCATCAACGGTTTCTATATACCAAGACGTGGATGTATCCCACTCTGAGCTGAAGAACGAACGCTCGTGAGCGAATGCTCTTTGGTTGGGGCGATTTTGATCGTTCACAACTAAAAGGAAGCAGAGGTGCGGAAAGCCGGGTCAGTTGGTGTGGATCCTTCTCAAAAACGGCGCAAAAAACCGAGACAAAGCACACAGGAAGGTAAGAACAAGAAGAAAAATGAGTTGAAAGTCAGTTCTTGTTCTCGTCCTTACCTTCCTGTGTGCTTCGCCTCAGTTTTTGTGCTCTTTTTACGATAAGGAAGGAAATCGTAGAGAGGGAAAGGCAGGGAGGTTAACCAGTTTAGGTCAACCTGTTTGCTACCCTACGCATGAGAACAGGAACGGGGGATTGAAAGATGGAGAGGAAAGCGGGACAGACAGCACATAACGCAGCATAGCACATGACGCAGCATACACACAGCCAAGTCACATTCCATCACCCTTGCGTGGTACGCGACATCACTCTCACAGCCGCTTGTCCAAGTCAGTTTCCTTTAAAAACCGAAGTAACGTCTTCGTCGCCTTCTGTCGACGACATGTAAGAGTGGCTTCAACGGGCACTGATCTATTGTCAAGGTGCGCTAGAGCGGACAACGCTCTTTGCGGTGCCCGTCGTTGCGAGGAGACGCTACAGCACATTCTGCGCGACTGCCCGGGATAGTGTGTGTTGAGAGACAGTCCCTGTTTTTACGACAGAAGCAAGCATCGATTGTAGGAGCTCGAGCAGGAACTGCGAACTTTGATCAAAAGGGCGTGGTCGCGAGCACTTTCGAGCGTGTCATCTCGACAGAAGTCAGTAGGCGGCTCGTATACCCCATTTGCACATTAACCACAGGTCTTTCGTCCCGTCCTTCGTGCTGTTCTAATTTGCAAATGTCGCACCAACTTGCCAAGACAAAGCCTCTGTTAAGTTGTATACCCCAGTTCTGGCTGTACTCTCACTGCTGCTTCGCGTTGAGACGAGAGACAACACAAAAACCGCTTCGCCCCCTGGAACCGCCGTATTCCCTTACAAAAGCGTTCTGTAGAGTTACGCGAGACCAGATCCAAAAGAGTATTGTAACCCCACCCGTCTTTGCATACACAGGAACTTGAACTACAGTGCAAGTGATTTACCCTCTCTTGTACTGTCACTGCCGTGCTTATCTGCAGAAGAACTTGAGCCTGTCCTAGTTTGTGTTTGCGGTCAAGATGTCAAGCGTTCTTTTCTACCCCGAAGAATCGACAAAAGCCGTCTTCGTGCTGCTTGTAAAAAAGCGTCGAGTATAGCCCCAATACAGCTACATGTTAATTACTGTTAACTCCTCAGCCTTAGTTTTATCAATTATGTTTTACTATCTCTCTCTCTCCTGTACGGGAAACTACAAACTTGGGATTTAAACTATAATTGAGAGAGAGAAAGAAGCAAGGAAAGGCAGCGAGGTTAACCAGGCGCACGTCCACATTGCTACTCTGCATTGGGGAAAGGTACAAAGGGACGAAAAGAGAGACAGAAGAAAAGGGAGGGATGGAGGACTCATGCGCTCACTTGGGAGAGTAATATGAGTTTAACGAAAGCACTGTTGAAACAGGTCAGTGACACTGCCTTCAACGCAAATTGAAGAGGGCAATTAACAATGGAGGAGAAGAAGTGGACGACACAGGTGCAATCTAAAAATCTAACAGCAGTTGTTAGATTGCGCCCGTGTTGTCCATTTCTTCCTCCCCTCCCTTGTTTATTGCCGCCTTCAGTTTGATTATGGATTTCCAACTCGCCCAGCATTCAGTACTTTTGGGATTTAGAGCAGGCGTCGATGTATGTCAGCCTCACCTTTACTCACTGGGCTCCTAGCGTTCCAGAATGTGTTACTCAATGCGAAGTACCCCCAAAGCTAAAAAATGACGAGCACAAAAAAGTCACAGTTTCGCCGCAACGGCGAAGCAATGAATGCGATAGCAACAAATTGGAATGTAACGCGAAGAACGGAAACCAGCTCGAAATTTCCAGCGCGTCGCTCGAGTGCAAAGGACGCACAAAAAGAACACACACAGGACGAGTGCGAACTATCATGCGTCACAGCTCGACACTTGAAGCACACCGCTCACACATAAAGCAGGACGCACGAAACGAACGAATAGGTACACAAAGGACGAGCGCGAACTAACTGTCACAGTTGTTACTTGTTTCTGTTTGAACAGTGCGCTCCTTTCGCAAACGCGGCCGCTGCAGCGAGCGAAGTGGCCGTACGCTCTGTGACTTCAGCGCGGACATCGCGGGGAAAGCACAAGACAGACAACCCCTCCGCTCCACCCCCCCCCCCCCGCCCGCCTCCTTCTTTCCTCGGATAAGCGCACGAATGCGACCACGCCATGTAGGGCGAAGAGAAACGGCATTCGCAGGAGTGCGGCGAGCTGGCCGACGCCTTTAAGGCTTTAAATGCGCCCGTTGCGCTCCTAGCGCCATCTCGCTGGTAATGAAGAAACGTTTATAAGCGCCTGCCGTCTCTGAGTACTGCGGTAAAGGGTGTATATATAACGCTCGCCGTTAGCCACTTGGACAATCTGCGCTTCATGGCATAGTGGTTAGAGCCACGCGCTGCGGATCGAGAAGGCGCTGGTTCGATTCCGCGCTTCGGAAGCTTTTTTCGGAATTATTTTTCTTTGGGACTTTTGTATATATATATACATACTTATACATATACGCAGCATGACGGCGGCGACGGCGACGGCAAAAACCAGCCGAGACTGTCCATATAATTGCTATCGCAATAAAATCGTTAAGAAAGAAGGAACGTACAGCAAGCTGCGTAAGCGTGAGACGCAGCAGTGGGAACGCAGCTCGCGAACACCACGGACGTGAAAGGAAAACGCTGCGTACAGCGCGAATGGAAAGTGTTGCACACGCGCGCCATACCGAACTGATGACTAAAGCTGAGAGAAATGGGGCCTCTGGGGCGAAATCACGCATTTCACTTAAACGCGAACTCTGAGTACTGAGTTCGGCGATAACACTGTTTGTTTTACTCTGTCGCACTGAGTGAGCCTTAAGTCCTTCGTGGCGGCGTGGCAAGAGCCGGTTAACTCGTCGGGCCGTGCTTTGCCAAACTTGCTCGCGTATGCTCGGAAAGGCGTGCATGCACATTCGGAAAAGTGCATTTCGGGCAAAAGAAAGAATCAAATGTGCCAAAGAGAAAGGCAGAGGGAAAAATCCACAAATCCCTTCTCACAGCGCCGCTCATCCGTTTTCACGGATAGTGAATTAAATCCGTCTTAGAAGAAGCTTAGTTTCTGCCTCCCTGTGTTTAACTTGACGGAGTTGGCAAAAGCCGGCTGTGGTGTTGTGAGCAAATAAAGTTGGAAACAGAGTCGTAGCGCCGGGAGCTAGAGAAAAGGCTGCATGGCTGCGATATTTGAAGAGTAAAATAACAAGCGAACGGGAAAGCAAGACAATTAAGCACTATAGAGAAGGAGGTAAAGTATATTGAAGCAGTAGAGAACAGGGAGGAAGTTTTCTGAAGCAGTTTTGTAATGTTTGTTCAGGGATAAGCAACTCATCACGTTCTATCGCGTAGCCTTTTTCGAGCACAGCTCTCCCCTGTGCGATTTCCACAGGTGTGTTCATCGCTATGTGTTGTAGCACCTTCGCAGCATCATATGTGACGAGGAAACAACAGCAACGAAAGAAAAAGGTATCAGAGAGATTTTTTTGGCCGTTAAGTTCTTTCTTATGTGCTCGCTCTTGCGCTGTATGCTGTTATTGTGTGTTTATTAATGCGAAAGCCTTAAATGCCTCATCAAACGCGCAAATTGACCGGCGCCCCGCGTCGGCGTCATCGTCGGCATCCACAT
>NC_051178.1:123614647-123643597 GCF_013339695.2 Rhipicephalus sanguineus | reverse complement strand
AATATATGTGTAACAGTGAAGAAGAGGCTTACCGTCACGGTTGTGGGCGCCTACCTATCTCCAATCAAGTCGATTTGACGATAAAAGACTGCAAGGCAATCCTGTCATATCTCCCCACCCGTGCGTTATCATCGGGGACTTCAACGCTCACCATACACTCTGGGATAGTAGCAAGATCAATGCTTAAAGGCAGAAATTTGGTTGTCCTTCGCTTCCGACAATGAACTATTCTTGCTAAATGACGGCAGTCCAACATTTCTGCGTGGTTCAACGTATAGCAGCTGTCTTGACTTGGCGTTTGTGTCACGAAGCCTCGCAGGCGTGCTGGGTGGTTCCCGGACATAGAAACGCATGGGAGTGACCACATTCCCACATATGTTAAGATTGAAGGATTCTCCCTTCTAAGATACGCAATAGCATTCAAAGAGTGGACTGGACAAAATTTCAGTCTCGCATGGAAGAGCAATGTCAAGCGAATAGCTCACTTGCCTTAGAGGAGATAATCAAGAGCACGATACACGATACTACGTGTACTATCACATGCTCTTCGAAATTAACGGAATTTGACATCGAGTTTAGAGCGACTTCGAGCAATCCGACGACGTGCTGAACGAAGATACCGACGCACGGAGGCAATGGAAGACTTACGGACCGCTCGACGTCTACAGAAGAAGATTCAGCGCCGCATAGATAAACTCGAATCGCAACGTTGGACTGTTTTTTGCGAGTCCCTTGACCCTCGTAAACCTTTTATCGCTATTGTGGAGGACGGTACGAGGTCTGCGCACAAAACCCATTCAGCGGTCACCATTCAAGGCGCTAGCTCTCTCTCAAAAGCGACCAGATATTGACGTGGCAGAAGAATTTTGTGCCAGATTATCTGGGCAACTCACAGCACCAAACAGCCTATTACCCTCGAGCATCTGTCCACAACCACGAGATCCCCGCATGGATTTGCCATTTTCCATCCATGAACTCAAGGCAGCGCTAGCTTTGTGTGGACACGCGTCGGCACCAGGGTCAGACGGAATTTCGTACAGAGCCCTGTGTCATCTGGGCGAACGCGCGAGAACTTGTCTCCTGGAGTTGTACAACAAATCCTGGCAGGATGGCACGCTCCCGACAAGCTGGAAGACTAGTCGCCCTGGTTCCACTGCTGAAGCCGGGCAAGTCTCCGTTGGAGCTCTCATCCTACCGCCCCATCGCATTGGCCAGTGTGTAGGCAAAGTTATGGAGAGGATGTTTCCTCGGAAGCCTGGAGTGGTACTTGGAGTGCAACAATACCTACCCAGATGCCATGGCAGGATTTCGACGTGGTCGATCATCAATTGACAACGTAGTCGACCTGGTCACCTACGTTCAACACGAGAAAGGCCGAAAGCGTCTCTGCGCTTCTTTGTTCCTCGACGTCAAAGGGGCGTATGACAACGTTACGCATGAAGCCATCCTCACCGCTCTCGAAGAGGTAGGAATAGGCGGTCGGATGTTACGTTGGATACGTAGCTATCTCAATGCGATCCTTTTTTGTGAGCACCGAGGACGGCCAAACATCTCCACATTATAGCTACCGTGGCGTCCCTCAGGGCGGCGTACTCAGTCCTGTGCTGTTCAATCTTACGCTGATTGCCCTCCTTGAGCACCTGCCAAGCACAGTTAGGCTATCAATGTACGCGGATGATCTCTGCATTTGGACGTCCGCCGTAACACGCCTACAGTTGCGAGCGAGAATCAAAGAGCTGCCACTCAAACTGCCCATTACCTCCGTAACAGAGGCTTGGAAATTTCTTCCGAGAAGTGCGCTCTCGTGGCGTTTACGCGCAAGCCTATGAATAACTACAGCGTAATAATCAACGGTCAAGCTATACCGTATATTCGATCCCACAAGTTCTGGGTGTCATAATTGACAGAGACATATCATGGAGCCATCACGTATCGTACCTAAAAAGCGGTTGATTGGTGTCTGTCATCTGTTGAAGTTTTTCGCTGGGAAGACTTGGGGAATGTCCCCAAGTGCCATGCTACAGCTGTACAGGGTACTTTTTCTCGGCTTCCTGCGGTACAGCTTGCCTGCATTAACCAACGCAAGCAAAACAAGCCTACGAACGTTACAAAGTGTTCAGGCCCAGGCACTCCGGATTTGTCTAGGCTTGCCTCTTAGTGCATCGACGGCGGCTTCTATAGCGATCGCCGGAGATTATCTCATCAAGACACACATTGACGTTGAAACACTCAGGACACATATAAGGCATCTGGCTCGGACTCCCCGCCACCACCTAGCCTCTTTACCAGCAGACAGACCACGCGCATCTTTTTGCCAAACGGTAACCGCTTACCGCGAGTCTTTACCAACATGTTTCATGCCCGCCGCGAGACCTTCCATTCCTCCGTGGTGCCTGACTCAGCCCAACATCAGCCTAACAATACCTGGCATCCGGAAAAAAGCGGATATGTCGTCACCTGCCCTTAAACAGCTCGCTTACTTCTGCTATATGAGAAGTACCAAGGCTATGTACACGTATACACTGACGGCTCCGTTTTGCCAAACAGCTCAACTGCAGCAGTTGTGATACCGATCAAAGCCACAACACTCAAATTCAAGACCTCCCACCTTACGACATCGACGGCAGCAGAGCTCGCAGCGCTTCGTGTCGCATTACATTTCATAAGTGATGAACGGGCACAAAAATGGACTATGTTCAGCGACTCCAAGGCGGCACTGCAGTCTCTTCTGTCACCTTTACGACGCGGCCCGCACGAACAACTTGTATTTGAGATTGCAGAAGAGACGCACCATTTAACTGAGAAAGGGCACGAAATAACTTTTCAGTGGCTTCCAAGTCACTGTGGAATTATCGGCAATGAACGGGCCGATCAAGCTGCCCGTTCCGCCCATACTGAAAACAATCAACTCTTAATACCGCTCTCCAGAACTGACGCTGCACGGAAGCTCAGCGTGCTTGCTCGCCAACTCACCATGTCGCAGTGGAACGAGCCACACTTCCAGCACGCACGACTATATGGCCTAGACCCAACACTCAGCCTTCGAATTCCCCCAGGACTTCGTCGAGGTGACGCTACCCTTCTGTGCAGGTTATGGTTGGGTGTCGCATTTACCTGTGCGTACGCGTTCCGCATAGGAATGGCCGACACCGCAGCTTGTGACCACTGCGGAAGTGATGAAACAATTAAGCATATTCTGTGCGACTGTCCACAGTACTGTTCGCAGAGACAGTCACTTTGCAACGCGCTTGACAAATTGGACAACCGAACTCTTTCAGAAGAAAGAATCCTGCGCCACCGACAGGACTTTACGTCTCAGAAGAAGGCTGTGCAGGCGCTAATGCGCTTTCTGCGTTCAACCGGGCTATCAGAACGGCTGTGATAGGACATCCTGCATGTATGTGCATGTGTGCATGTTTTGTTTTGTTTTTATTTTATCTCCCTTTCTCTCTGTCCTCTTTCCGACCCCTATATCTCCACCCCTGTGCAGGGTAGCAAACCGGTCGCTCGCACCAGGTTAACCTCCCTGCCTCTTCCTTTTCATCTATTTCTCTCTCTACTTATTTCTATCGCGGACGTGTTCAGCTTTCCATTGTTGCCCTAAAACCCAAGGCTTCATGTAGACTCGTGCCCACACGTATACCTGGGTGAATATCGCCACATTCAATCAGTACATGTTCCATCGTTTCCTTAGTTCCCCCGCAGCATGTACAATGTTCTTCTTCGTTACTGAATCTCGCTTTATAACTACGCGTTCTAAGGCAGCCCGACCTTGCTTCAAACAGTAAAGCGCTTCCCCTTGAATTATCATAAAACCTTTCCCTCCTTATTTCGTTTTTTCCTTTTCGGTAGTTACTCAGAGCCGGCTTCTTTTCCATCGCTGTCATCCAATAAGTCCTCTCCGCCTCTCTGACCTTCCGCTTAATGCTCCTTGTTGCCATATCGCCCGCACTGCCAGCCGTATATTTACTGGTGAGCCTCCTAGTTCTTTTTCTCCACTGCGTGTCAACGCTTTTTCTATACAAATACCTGAAAACCTTCTCTGCCCATCTACTATCCTTCATTTTCCTCAGCCTCTCTTCGAATCTCATTTTGCTCTGCGCTTCCCTCACTTCAAAGCCTGTCCATCCCATATCACCCTTTACCGCCTCATTTGTCGTCTTCCCGTGAGCGCCCAACGCGAGGCGGCCCACCGTCTGTGCAAGTAGACTGGGAACTTCCCAGTCTACTTGCACAGCGCCACCACGCGGCAGCGGCGAGCGGACGCGGAGCGCGCGCTCGACGGCCCGAGGAGAGCATTCGCCCAGGCACTGAAAAATAGAGGAGGCACTGCCTGAACGCATGTAATATTTATATAATATTGCGTGGCACAATCGTAGAATCGCTCCAGGCGTTAAAACATGAGAATTGAGCAACGAGTGGGTGGTTTCAAGCTGCCCACCCATTGAAAAGTGTGCAGCTGCGCAGGCGCGCGTGACACCTTACGGACGCCTAGTGGGTACTTCGCCAATTTGCAAAAGGAAGAATTATGGCGTAGTGGGAACTTCGCAACTGTACTTGGAGTAGGCATCCCATAGGCTAGTTTGAAACGGCCAATGTTACGCGCATAAATGTTCCTTTCCTTGTGGCACGGTTGAAGGCGATGCGCACTGATTACGCTATCGCGTTCTACTCTTGAACGCGAAGCTCAAGTGTCCTCCATTTTTTCCCCTCACACCAGCGTTTAGAGCGTAGCTGTTGTTTATAGCCACGCAGTTCAAACTTGTCCAGCAGACAAGTTTAAACTGCGCGAAGAAACAACACATAAGAACACAGAAACTCGCACGCACACGAAGCGCAGAATTATGGCATGTTGCGCTGGTTGGTTCATAGATTCAGCGGACAAGCCTGAACTGTGCGAACAGGACAACACCAAGGAACATAGAAACACGCACACACACTTGAGACCGTAGGCAACACTTGAGAACGTAGAAACGCGCACAGATGCGATGCGCTTCGTGTGTAAGCGTATTTCTATGTTCTTATGTGTTGTCTTCGCGCAGTTTAAACTTGTCTGCTGATTCCATGAACCTACTGGCCCAACAGCATGCCATACTGAAGTATTGTGCGCAGCCTACCGAAGGAGGGTGAGGAGAGAGAGTGGAAGCATAGCTTATTTATGTATAATACAGTGTAGCAAGGAGGTGAGGAAGGGAAGTGAGGGTGAGGAGGAGGGAAATGAGGAGGGAGGGTATAGCATAGTGTAGCGGAAGCTAGTTGTAGGTTGGAGACATGCAGGTGGTCAAGCAGAAAGGAGGTTCCTTCAGTGCTAATGCTAAACCATGCCCATGTTCGTCGCTGAGGCTTCCCCTCAGCTCCATTGTACATTGGTCTTGTACATTGTACATCGGACGATGTTAAGTCAGTCTTATAATTGGCTGGGGTTTAACGTCCCAAAACTACGATATGATTATGAGGGACGCCGTAGTGGAGGACTCCGGAAATTTCGACCACCTGGGGCTCTTTAACGTGCACCTAAATCTAAGTACATGGGGCCTCAAGCATTTTCGCCTCCATCGAAAATGCGGCCGCCGCGGCCGGGATTCGATCCCGTGACCTCCAGGTCAGCAGTCGAGCACCATAACCACTAGACCACCGTGGCGGGTTATATCAGTTAAAGCCACGCATAAGTTGCAGGAAAGGAGATGACTCCTAAGGCCTCGTCTAAATACTACAGATACCACCCCCTATACGTTCCTTGGCGTTATTGTCTGTTAGTTCGCATAAGTTGCAGAGTTACGCGAAATCGGATCCAAAAGAGTTAGCTGCTAGCCTTTAATCGTATAACATTACAATTCGTTGCTATCGCATTCATTGCTTCGACCTTGCGTCGAAACAGTGATTTCTTGATGCGGTCTTGGTTAACTGGTAGTTTTCGCAGTTTTCTTTCAATCTTCTCCTCGGCGAAATTTCCACAGTTGTTTTACAAAAGCCATAAGCCAATTATTTCAAAACGCAAGTCTCTTTGTGAAACAAGAACCGCTTCTATGTCTACACAATGGTCCCCGCTTCCGCTACTTAGGGAACTCCACTGATTAAAGAAAGTGCTTCATTTCGGGCATTTGTGCTGCTCGGTGATTACAATTCCAGTAAAGCGCTCTCTGCAAATCCCGCAGGGCACCTTAGATCTATAGCTTTCGCTGTCGCAAGTTGCAGTAACTACCACCAAAATTCAATGATGCTGATTGCCCTTTTTCCTCTGTTCTCCTCCACGTAGCTACAAGGAAGGTGAGGCAATCGCGCTTTTAAGTTGCCTAACCTGCGTAATCAGAAGAGTTAGTGTTCTTGCTCTTAATACGAGTCCATTGTTTTTGGCTTCTTTCTTCACTTGGTATCTTGTCTCAGTAGTGAAGAAGGTATAGGCTACATTAAGTCTCAACAAAGTCAGGACACGAATTCCGCCATAGGCTTCTCAGATTGGGTACTCGCCTCGCCGTAAGAGTCCCTTGTCCACTTCCTCGCTTCAAGTGCCCGATACTTCCTATCGTCCTTCGGCGTCCCTGTTTCGTGAGGAAATTGCAGAAACTGCTGAACCAATCTAACGTGGCGACCCTTTATCCGGTCATTACTGCTTGCCTTTTCCCGCCTATGTTGTGGGTGGCTTCACCCCTGTCGAGTGTGCTTTAAGGGAAAGATGCTCCTTTCGCAAGTGGCGCGTAGACACTGCGCGACTGCTGTATTTCGCGCGAGGATCGCCGATTAACCTTTTAAAAGCTCTGTTCGCTTTTTGATTCACTGAGCAGCTCGGTTTTTCGCCAATGTTTAAATATTACAGTTCTCCTGCATGCTCTGAGAGGTCATTATGTTCAGGTGTTTCAGGGGGATGTTAAGCAAAGTTTGAGATTGGATTGTTAAGGGAAGAGGGATGTTAAGAAAAGGGACTTTTTACTGCGGCTGGCTCATTTTAAAACAGTCTGCAGCCTTATCGTTCCTAATAATAATTGTGGGGGTTTAACGCCCCAAAACCACCGATATGATTATGCGGGACGCCGTAGTGGAGGGCTTCAGAAATTTCGACCACCCAGGGTAGTTTAACGTGCACTAAATGTAAGTACGCGAGCCTCAAGCATTTTCGTCTGCATCTAAGATACGGCCGCCACGGCGGGGATTCGATTCCGCGACCTTCGGGTCAGCAGTCCAGCACCATAACCACTAGACCACCGTGGCGGGTGCCCTATCGTTCCTGTATCTGGATCATGGTAATCATGAGCGAAGTGCATGTATAGAATTCATAAACAACCGCGCATACAAATGTATCTGTTAAACTATAGTGTATCGTGTCAGTGGCGTAGCCGGGTGGGGGGATCTTTTTTTGCTGTCAAAATGACAGTTGACCACATCTGCCTGCCCGGCTTCCACTTCAAATCAAGGAGGTGCCCCCCCCCCCCTCCCGGGGAAGACATTTCTGCCTACGCTCCTGTATCGTGTGGTGTTTTATTCGTGAATGACGCATTCTTCGCGACAGATAAGTAATGCAGAGAGGCTGCCCGGCATGGTACAACAGCTGAAATTCATATAGTAGCCTGCACTAATGGAGAGCTTACGCTGTTTCGACGAAACCGCGGTGGCACAACGTCCACCCTATCGCTAGGTTGTTATCTATTGCAAAGAAATTTAAGCCTATCTGAGCTAGTGCTGCGAAATGCGCGGAAGTTTCAAATACGATCATGGCGTTCAGGCGCAAGGCGTACCGCCTTGCACAGTGATTTTAGACTGACACTTCTCTTGGAAGCGCGAATGGGGTTTTTTCTTACCGGCTCGAAAGAACACAAATAATAAGTGAAGGACAAAAATAGGTAGCGAATAACTAGAACCAATGAGATAATTTTTTCCACACTACAAGTCTGCTTCCTCGCAGCGCAGCAGTTAACGATCTCTTACGTCTATGGTAGGAAGGAAGCGATAAAGAAATCCGTGTCTAGCGGGCGTTGGACATCATCTGGCACACTTCTAGCGAGAAGGTGTAAGTAGGAAACTCAGCGAGACTATTACGTTAACGACCTCTTGGACGGAGGCACCTCACGCGCCACTGCCACCAGTGCAAGCGATAGACTGTACAAGCGACAGATGTAAGGAAAGAAAAGACCCTTCGAATAAAAAGAAAATAAAGCTAGTTTACGCAGTATACAATAAAGAAGTGCAGTAAGGCTGGCTCTAGAGCTGATTGCAGCCGGACGGTGGCGTGGTTTTTCTTCGACCCGAAAGTGATATTACGAGCTTCGTGGCGTAAAAGCGCCCCGCCACTTCGGTGACGCCTAACTGAATCATCGCGCTTTGGGTATCTTCGCTTCGTTCTTTCGCTTCACCATTTGCTTTGGCACACGTATTCTGTCTTTAATGAGAGCATAAAATATGGGGAATCACCGAAATTAGGAATATGGGTGAATAAAAAAAATGCATGCTGATTTCACAACTCGCTGTACACGTTGAGCGCGCGGTCTCTGAACTCAATGAGAGAGTGTCTCGCGGTGACCCATAGTGTCGCGAGCACACCTAACCTTCTCCGAGAAGAAGGCACAGCAGTCATATCTCTGTAAGAAGTTGAAGAAATGTAAGAACGGCAAAAAAAGGGAGACCTGACGCAACGAGGTAACTGTAAAATTGAAGCAAAAGTAAAAGGAAGTAAAGTAAAAGCACAGTGATGTAGAAATGTTTCTCCCGAGAAGTGTTCTGATAAATTATCCTCAAAAACAGTCAAGCCTTTGCAGTGCCCAGTAGAAAAGAGTTAAAGAAAATCACGGAAGTCGCTGCAATATCTCGGGCAGAATATAATAGTGTCCGTAAAATAACATGAAGGAAAGACGGGTGAGTTAAGCACGTGTCGACTAAATCAAAGAAGGAATAATGCTATCAGAGATAAAAGTTGGTCGATCAAGCTGGTTGAAAATCACGCGCGAACGTAAGATTGCCACAGAACATGAAATCAAAGCGACCAGAAGTGAAAAAAGAAATCACTCAGCTCCACTCGCGAACACTCTCGAAACAGCGAAGCTTATGCCCTTCCTTCGTCAGACTATATCGTACGTCTACGGTTGTTTTTAAGTATTCTGTTCGTTGGCGCTTAGCTTCGGCCTCTCTTGCGCGAACATCGCGGTTGACTCGGCGACGACACGTCCGTTCTCGCGTCAGCTCTCGCTGACGCTCACCTCAGGCGGCTACTTCATCGGGAGAATCAGAAATGTTCGCCATCTTGAAAGCGCAGGCTCCTGAACACTGATACTGACACGCTATTTTACACTCCACTGCGGCTCACCGTCACCCCATCTTGGCGTGCTTCTGGAAGGTTCACCCCTCGACATCCTCCGCCCTCGCCCTCGCCTCTCGCAGCAAGCCCTCGCCTCTAGCAACACTCGCAGCTCTCTCCTTCCTACCGAGCCTCACTTGCCACTGTGCGAGGGGCCACGTGATCACCGCTACCACAACCCCGGACATGAAAGCCTCGACTAGGAGCAGCTTTGCTGTTAAAAGTAGAGCTGAGCTCTAAAAGAGGCGGCCAGTGGTATTACCATAATACACGTAAAACATATCCAGAATGGGATAGGTCAGTCAAGCCTCCAAACATTTTTCGGAAAAAGAACAACACTGTATTTTCCTGTTCAGTTATTTCGCTATAGATCTCCAACTTCTTCGCGATTAAATATAATCCGTTATCCGACTCGACAACTACTGTCCTAATTATCAACGGACCAAATGGTCAGTGAGGCATTGCCAGCTAGTCTCACTGTTTTCGTCACATTGTCTTTCGTGTTTTCGACTGGTTTTGATCCGTTTTACAACGTTATCGATTAGCCCGGTTCACCGCCTTGCTGCTCCATATGTAGCCGCACGCGCATTCATTTTGTTAGATTTTTTTTTCTAAAGAAGCAAGTAGGCCTACATGTGGTAGTTGTTACGTGTACATTTAGACGGCATCACGTTTGTACAAGTAGCAGCAGTCACGTTTTTGGCTATCCGCGTCCTGGTTTCATTGATCACAACATGTCAAATTGTGTCAGGTGTAGTGCTGCTTTCTCCGCTATTACCGGTCGTGTTTGCGAAGCATTATTGCTTTGACATTGTCATAGTCGACTGATTTCACTTCTCCGGTTGGCACAGTTCCCAGATTGCTGACGTCTGTCCAGGTCACTTGCGTGACATCCTTTTTTGTTTCTGCGCAATCGTACTGACATTTGAAGTTTACTGTTTTTTTTTGTTCTGAAGGGTGTGCACCATTTCACGAAATGGATCACATGTGGCCTATTTATTCCCGACGCTCCTTGCCTTCATCGTGAGCGTTGACCACCATGTCATACGCGCCAAAAATGATTTTTATTTCATTCCAATTCATCTGACACGATGTACAGAAACACACCCATTCCATACTAACGAAGCTCTTCAATAATACAGTTTCCGCTTCAGAAGTGTCACCATATTGAATTGCGAGTTGTGGCATACTTTTTCTGTTTTCTCAGTAGGTATCAGGAGTTCTGTTTCAATGAGAGAGAGAGAGAGAGAAAGAGAGAGAGAGAGAGATAACTTTATTTCATATCCTTGCTCGGGTCAAGGGAAGCGGGCTACTGGTAAACTAATGAAACGCAAGGCAAGTTTCTGCAAGTGTTTTATTGCCCACGGATAACATCTGAGAGCACTCTGAACTGTCATATGCTATTAAAATTGACATGGCCATTTCAAGCATTTCATTGTAACAATAGTCCTGTAGTCCTTCGCTTGAGCAGGATAGTCTAGTGTCCTCGAATTTCACTATTCCGGCAAACAGTGTTACCGTCGGCATGAACGCATATGCACAACCACTGGGAAATGCCTTACAGCGTCACTCGTAGCAAGCTAGAAGCATGTACTGCTGTTAAACGCAGTGTTACTATATTTTCTATTCTTCAATTCGTTCATGGCTGTTGATCTATTTGCTTGGTATAGTTAATATGATGCTGGAGCAGTTCGTTCGAGAAAGCTTAAAACACAGAGGTTCATTTTGCTATGCTGCAATGTCGTTCGCAAGCTAGCAGGCCCCGAGAGAATACTCAAAGGCAAAAAGGGGCAATGCATCATTGCAAGTTAATTGGGTACTCATTCCAGCGAGGATAATGCAGTCGTAAATTTGCTGTTTTTTCACAAGCATGATGTTTGGGATAAAGGTGAAGGAGAAAATTGGGATAACAACCCATATTGCATTTCACGCGCTCAGGGAGCAAGTAGTGTAAACATTGGCAAGGCCGAAAACAGGTCGTCAATAAGATAACGGTAACTCGAGTACATTGATTGTTTCCAGACACGAACTGCAAGCTTATCGGCTAATTGCAGCAGCTGGCGTCTGTAGCTACCATGGTCGAAACGCAAACAAGAACTGTGCTCGAGAGATTCGGGGAAGCGCTTTATATAACGTAACGGATCGCGGTGGATGACGTGAGTTAGAGCTACGTTAACGTGGCCTGACACTCCTAACTTTCTTGTTGAACGGAAGCCCACCACTGCGTAACGGAAATCAGAACACTGTTGGCTGACGCGTAATTAGGCCTCGGTAATGGGGTTTCGACGTCGATGCTCGATAGTAAAACACGATACAAAAGAAACAAATTCAATACCGGAGCATGTTTGCGAGGTGCTGTTTACGCAAGATGTTTTACGAAGTGTTTTGCTCCGGAAGCTGTCGGGTGCAGGTGTTACGAGGTGCTAAATTCCGTCTGACAGCACAGACCCGGACGAAAGCAAGAAAAACTGTCACACTGACAGAAGCACATCAGAGGTACGCGCTGCATTGCTTCAATCTGCACTTATAACTGCTGAGGTAAGCAGCTCTTTGCTCTGAACATTCGTTTTTGCTGTTTCACGCGATATACGTTCATTGGTTGGAATAGACACTTATAGCCGTTTGATCGCATACGTCAAAATATTTTTTGTAGGAATTTGTTTCTAAGAAGTTACCGTAAAATGCTACAATCATGCAACAGTAACATACTCTGATCCATTTAAGGACAAACCAGAAATGTTGGAACACATGCATTTTTGCCACCGTTAGAGAGATTAATAGCTGTTCAAATGCTGAAATAAACCTGATTCATGAATAACTGCTTAACCGTGGCATCATTTAATCATTTGTGTATAATTGTCGTTTATTGTACATTTTCTCTATCGCCATTCTTATTACAACTTTTTTTAAAAACTTTACTCAAAGTTCATTTTACTCAAGGATTGCAGCCGCTGCCGTAAAAAGCAGTGTCTCTTTTTTTGTTCTCTATTTGGTCCATGATCAACCGAGGAAATGCTGAATATATATAAAAGCATTGTCGCTTTCGCTATCCACAATAAATTATGTTTGATTTCATTTGTTGCCATGTGAGTATCCCATAAGTCGTGAATAGGTGGAATGAATCGGAAATATGTCATATGTCCCTTTTGTATGAAAACACGAAGCAAGACTAGTAGGTGAAGGAAAACATATATTTCAATTGCGAGCGACGTCCAAAACTTGTTTGGCCAGGCACATGTTTCCCTTAATCCGAAAAGCACAATCGTCCAACTAGCATCACATCATTTCTAAAGGCGTTTACCATGAACAGCGTAAAGGAAAAAAAAAAACAACTCTAAAGATTGAGTGAATGACAGGAGTACACCTTAATGGATACATACAATAACAAACAGAAGAGGTAGGAAGACGTGATTGCAGGGTGGCTGTAGTCTCTTTCACGAACACTTCTTCGACAAGGAGTCGCGCAAAGAAGCACAAGGCGAGTTTGAAAGGCAATAAATAACACAATTACAGGAAAGGATGGAATACAAAACGAATACAAAAAACCATAACAAGTCTCCTGCACGAGCTCTGCTGGACATTGTTTGTGGCAAGGAATCCGAAAAGGAAAGAAAGAAAGCCAGAACTCGCGTTTTGGTGTTTCAGTGGCAAGACACCCAATGTGTCATTAATTACCGTGGCAAACAGCGAGAGCCCAATTTAATTATCGCTACGCACAGTCACGCGGAAACAGGGAAGGGCCAGTAGCGTGTGTACGTAAGCAAACTGAAAAAGAAAAGAGCAAAAAAAAAAAAACTCTTCGAGACAGGACCCCAAATTCTCATTCAAGCTGTTCATAATAAAACTGAAGGCTGTCCGAGGAGCGAATAAGAGTTTGGGCGCAGAAGAGCGACACGTACTAGCCTTGCGTATTGAACTATTTGTGTATCACCAATTAGGCAATGATGTTTGTTCCCGCTTGGTTTCGGTACGTTCCTGCACTACCGATGGTGCTGTTTACCTGAAGTGCTTCCGTTGTTCCCACGAAAACAAAAATACTGGAACCATTGCACCTGGTTCCGGGAAAATGTGGTACCTGTGAACATCAATGCACATTAACGTATATACCTTCAAAGGCAACCTTGCAAATGGCAGACGAACCTACTGCTCGCTTCAGTCAGATGAGAACTGAAACTGACAACAAATAAAAAATGCACAGCATGCTGAATGATCCACTGAACTGTATTCACGTGCTTCTGTCTGAGCTGCAAATGCCGGCCCTTAGGTCTGCTGCAAAAGTAGTTGCATTAATGAATACGTTGCCGTCATTGGCGCAAAGACCTCTGTACAGGATCAGCAGCGTGAGAAACAGTTCTTAAAACACCAGCAAACGAAGAGGGAGGACATTACTCGCGAGCGCAACGTGCTGTGTGCTCATTGAAGCACGATCCATCGACGTCAGCCCTTGGATTAACACACCAAGTTTTCTGAGTTGCACAAGCCTGACATTGCAGGAACTAAGCCAATATGACATTTAAGTTTGATAGGCTTACGACTTGCTTTATTACTTAGTTCAACCTCTCAGTGGTCTTTTTTATGCGGTCTTAAACTCGAAAATACGAGAGTTTGAGGCACAGACATGACAACTGCTGTAAAGGACAACGACCGTTGTCTGTATGATTGCTTCCACGTATACGCAAAATTTTGATGGTGACACGTTGTGTTGACCTGAAGACAACGCATGAGCAAGAATTACCGTATAGATAAGTGATACCAGAGCTACGGCTGCAAATGGTGCCACTTTCTTCTTTATTATCTATTTTGTATTGCGAAGTGAGAAAAATGACGGGAAGGGCGTGACATGTTTGCCTTACGCCTTTAGGCGCTGTGACGGCCTCTCTGGCGCTTAGTTGTCAGCGTGGCAGGCTCGCGATTTTCGGCATCAACGAAGATTAACGGCGTTTTCACGATGGGAAAGGTGAACATTTCAATAAAAAAATGTACAACGAATAAAGTAGATGCGCACGCGTGAAAGCTTGGACGAGTTTATGGGAAAGTAATTGCCCCTTTACTTCCGCGTACTCGTGAAGTTGGGCTCTGACTAGACACATCACTGGCGCCAGCGAAAGATAAATTTTCCACATATTAAAATTTACGTTTTTGTTCACTTTGGCCTTACGCTCCTCTAGGGCATAAATGACGTAAAGAACGTGCTTTTCTTCAACCGTTCAAAATATTGGTTGGCTAAAGAAAACACCCTATAACCCCAGCATCGGGAAGTTGAAACGCCCCGCCAGGCGTTGGTGAGACAGCAGCGTGATTCAGCGCATATGAGATAACTGAAATAAGATTTAGGACAAAAAACAAACAACACTTTTGCTGGGCTCTGCTGCTGTGTGTGCGAAATTTGTTTAGTCTCACTTGCCTGGCATAAAAATTCGCTCTGTCGCGGGCACCCATGTTCTTCAGATTAGGCATCCTGCTTTAGTCGTTTCCGCGCGGGTCTTATTAAGGCTTTTGCTTTAATAAGACCAGAGCGGAAGTGTATTTGATGACAGAATGCGACGAACACAAAGTGGAGTGAGGTTTGTGGAACGGAAAAGTGGTCATCCACCAATTAATCCCGTGAAGCTTTGAAAAAACATGGCTGATCCCTCTGTCATAGGAATCGGTATAACACGAAAGTGAAACGTGTCTTTACAGACGTAGTTGAGCGTTTGTTGTGCATTCTTTCGCCCCAAGCGCGAAGGAATTAATGCTAAAGCATCAAATTGTAATGTTAGGCGAAGAACGGCAATCTACGATTACACTTGAAATCGAGCTGCTCCGGAAGCAGAAAGGACTTGCGGAACGAACATACCAGAATGAGCGCGATCTGTCACAGTTGTAACTTATTTCTGTGTGAGCAGCGCGCTCCTTTCACAAAAGCGGCCGCTGCAGTGAGCGAGGTGACCTTCGTGCTCTCAACGGAAACTTGCAGGCAGAGCGCAAGACGTACAAATCACCGAGATCACGAGATAAGCGCCCGCACGAGCGACCACGCCCTGTCGAGGCGCGCGCTAATCCGGTGGGGGACGACTTTTAGCGCGCTCTTCGAGCCCTTCGCGCCATCTCGCTAGTGATAACGAAAACACGCTGTACCGCCGATCCCTGAGTATCGCCACTGGCAAATGGTGTACATAAATAGCTCGCCGTTAGAGTAGCAGCGGACATGCTGTCTGTGGGGCAGATTCGAGAGGTTTCGCCCCCTCCTCTTAGGTGGCTAGGTCTTTATATTTTACAACGTCATATCCGTGACGGAAATGCGTCAGATTTCGAGCCGTAGTGGACCCCGGCATAAAACACTTTCGTGTTAAAAAAATCCATACTTCTATGCCTCTTGCGTATTCGAATATCATCTCTGGCAATTTGCGGTTCCCCCTACCCCCCCCGGAGGCCCCTGTGCCAGAAAGCATCTGCCTATGGTCATCTGCACGTGGGCACAAGGCTACCACTGCGCATGTCTTAGCCCAAGAACAGCCAGATAAAATACCTGAGCAATTTACAAAAAGCATTCATTCTCGTTTCCACCTGCAGTGTGTTACATGGTGTCGGAAGTGGGCGGCGGTTTAACACCACCGGTCGTATCGACAGGGTAGATCGGCAGACCAAAAACGCCGCAGCGGGATCCGCCGCCACAACTTCGCAAACATGACGTCGTCAATAATTCCACCGCCGAAACCACTGGACTCAGCAGGAGACGCCTTTCACAGCTGGACTATATGGAGGAAAGAGTTCGACTGTTATGCAATGGCAACGAAGCTAAAAGAGCAAGCAAAGGAGGTTCAAGCTACGACGTTCGTGATGACATTCGGCGAAGAAGCAAGGAGATTATTCTACACTTTCACGTCTGAGAATGAGGACGACAAGCATGACATCAAGATCCCCACCTCAAAATTTGAAGCGCACTTCAAGCCAACAACCAACCTGACATTCAACGAATTCCGTTTTCGCTCGAGACAAAGGAGGCATCATGGAAAGGCGTTCAAACCTTTTATGTCTACTAATGTTACCAGATGGCTGCAAGTTCTGACGAACGTAAAGCATCATTAAGTATGTAAACACGCCGGAAAGGCATTACCAACGAACCCATTAGGACGCAGCAAATACCGAGCGCTCCTACGCGATTATACAAACAGAAACACGCCTGTTACATTCATACGGGCACGGCGAAAATACCTTCCACAACTCGAAGTAAGGCTATTTGCCCCTATATTATTTGTTTGGAAACAGAAGCTTGAAGTTTGAAGTTTGAAGTTGATTGACATGAAGTAAATGGAGAAGCGAAAAATGCGAGAATAATTTGTAGCAACCTTTTCAGTTAGACATTCCGAGAGGGAAGGCCATGAGTGAGTTTTCATATCTCTTGTTTTGGATTGATTACTGAAGGTGTGAGGTGCTCAGCAGTACTTTCCTCTCTCGCTCTCTCTCACCCAACTACCTTGCCTTCTTGTGCTTGCTCGTTTTAGCCTTGTTGTGAAAACAGCGGAGTAATAGTGCGTATGCGAGGCAGAGCTGTTCATGCCACATTAAACGACAGTAAATTATCCCAGAAAGCTTAGCAGTAACATTTTCAGCGCGGGTCAAGTTGCAACAGTCTACGAACTTGCGGGGCTTGCGCATGAAAAAGACAGGCTCTCTAAAATCTCACTTTAGGAAGGCTGCTTCTCCAGTTCTCTCTCTCTCTATCTCACTGCCTCACATCCCCATTTGGCAATGTGCTTAAACGTTATACAGGCTGAAACTGCACCCCTTTGTTGTAGTCTACGGCGCCTCCGCGTCACATTCGCCCAGAAACAATTTCAGAGCCAACGCGTGAGGAGTTCGTTAGGCGCTGTAACAAGCGTGTCAGGAGCAGCTAATATGCTGAGAGAGCGAGGAAGCAAACAGGCACCAGCAAACGGACGGGGCGGAGCCAGCAACGCGCAGCACTCCACACTAAGGCTCGGCCAACGAACTGCTAATTGCTCTGGAAGCAACCAGTGTTGCGTGGGGGACAACGGGCTTTGGGAACGCAGAAAGTGAGAGAGCGTCAAACGAAATATGTCACAGTTTGATTGTACAAAAGTAGAGTAGAACGGCAAAAATGAAAACGTGTGTCCTCGTGTGTTGCTTACGGTCATTGACTTTCGAATATACCTGCATGCTTTGCGTTTTCACTTGCTCACGAAGGGGTCGACGGAACCCGTCAGTGGTGGTCGGCCGCTGAAGGAAACATGCGTGCTACATGCGTATTCCGTTAAAAATGCTGTTTTTCTCACTATCATCAATGACCGGTGGGGTATGCCTGGAACGTCCTGAATCCAAGTTTTTGAACGGTAGTTATTAGGGCTAGAGGGGTCCCCCGGCTTAAATATAGAGATTACGCTGCCGATAGGATTGTAGGGTTGTAGGGATTATATGAATACGCGGTACGTACGTGGAGGCTTGGGTGGAGTGAAAAGAGGTGCTTTAGTTCTCTGTGGCCGCGCACTTCGCCTGGGCCCATTCAGGGACGCAACAGCATATCGGCCCAGCCTGCTTCAATTATTTGTGTCTGTTCGTGTGCATTCAGCTTAAAGCAAATAAATCATATGCAGTAAAAGCAAACCAAAAGAACACGCAGCTGTAGTTACTTGAATGAGTCACAAAGATATGAAATGTGGTCTTAATAATACCACAATAACCTGGGCCTTTCAAGAAACCAACGCGAAGAAATCATCGTTTCGCCCATTCCGCGTAATATGAAACCGCAGCGAAACTTGGGAAGAAATCAGTCCAGGGCGGCCGCGGTCCTCCGCAGAGCAGCAGATATCGCTGGGGGGAGCTGTTTTGCCGACGCTGTCCAGTACGGCAACAGCAACAGATACGCGGTGGTGTTGGCCGACCAGGCTGGTTCGGTTATCCACGCAGCATCAAGCGAATGTCTCTCCTCGAGCGCTGCCGAGCAGGTGGCCATCGCCATCGCCCTCCTCGACGAGAAGCGTGCGAACGTATTCAGTGACTCCCGGGAAGCCGTCCGGGCCTTTGCTGTAGGCTCCATCACCAAGGAAGCACGCTGTATCCTCGGTGACAAAGACATTCCTAGTCACATCTTAACATGGTTTTCTGCACACATGGGCCATTTTGATGGAGGCCTCATCAACTTCAACGAGCTTGCCCGCGCCAAGGCGCGAGGTCTGACGTTCCGCGCCCACGGAGGTTCTCCCCAGCTCAAGACGCTGGAGAATAGAGATCAGCCAACCACGTACCATGAAATTTCGCAGTACTTCTACCTTGGCAGGAGGATCTACCACCCTCCTCACAGAAAAAGTACACAGAACTCAGACAATGCACCTAGACTCTTACAAACAGATTCATACCCAAATTTGGCTTTGTTTCACAAAATTTATCTGGATACTTACACTAGCAGGTCGTGCCCTCGTCGCGGGGAGGTAGCTAATTTAGAGCACATGCTCATGCTCTGGCGATGCCCTTCGTTCAGGGGCGTAGCCAGAAATTTTTTTCGGGGGGGGGGGGTTCAACCATACTTTATGTATGTTCGTGCGTGCGTTTGTATGTGTGCGTGTATATATACGCAAGCAAAATTGAAACATTTAGGGGGGGGGGTTTGAACCCCCCAACCACCCCCCCCCCTTGGCTACGCCCCTGCCTTCGTTACTGGGCAGTGATCAAGCCAACCAAGCCAAGTGGTTCTCCGCCATTAGAAGCCCCAACAACGGGGATCAGCTATGGGCCGTCCAGAGAGCCCACGATGTGGCGGTCAGGTTTTGTCTGCCCGTCCCAATGTGGGAGGAGCGCACTGCGCGCTAGTCGCGTCTCTCAGGACAGTTTAATAAAGTTTGACCAACCAACGCTCATGGTGTGCTTTTATTAACGACTATCTGTCCAAGAGGTGCATAGTTAACACAGAAACCGTGTAATCAGGAAGGATGAAGGATTGAAAATTAACGAAAAGGAGGAAATTGATGCTAGTACAGGACAAATATGCAAAATCGGTCAAATTTGCTTTTAAATTACGCGGATGGGACTTACGATTACATTTACAGATTTCCCGCCATAAAAAAAAAAGACCGAAAAGAGTATACTTGTGACTTATCCGCAATCTTATAGAGATTGAGAAACGATTGTCGTGTTTCTTAATGACGTTTTTTGTTCCCCGACACCTGCTACATTCCCGAATTTTAGTGACGTACACTTTCAAGTGAATCTAGTTATAACTCACAGTGGCGTCGTACGCGAAAGAAACCGGGGCCGGCGAGCGTACAGAAACACGGCCCTTGATAGCGTGTTGGTCAGATCGCGTATTCAGATGGCCGTTTTCCTATAATGGAAGCTTAGAAAATCGTACGCTTCTCGGCGGTCAGCCGTTTCTGATATGGCAATCTGGTCTTTTATCTAGGTGACTTGTGATTTCACGTTGCCGCATTAGATTGTTTTCTGGACATGAACACATGGCCTTCGTTGTTTCCTGTAGCAACTAAGTGTTGCGCTGCTGAGGATGTGCATGAAGGTCCATTGCCCGGCATGCAGGAAGAAACAGTTAGGTAGGAGGAAGTTAGGAGAAAGAAAGAAAGAAAGAAAGAAAGAAAGAAAGAAAGAAAGAAAGAAAGAAAGAAAGAAAGTAAGTAGGTCAGGCATGCCCACGCCAAGCTTCGCTTGCCTCCCCCCCTCCTCCTTTCTCTCGTTTCTTGATAGGGAAAGGGCTCCTGTTTTTTTTTTCTCATTATCTCAACGTATGCCCGACTCTTCCATCCTCAATTTACTTTGAAGTAAAAAAAATATCGCGCATAAAACACAGCAAATGTTTTAGGCCTGCGGGAGACTGAGCTCTTACTTTCGCTTTTTTTTTCGACTTGATATCTAATATCATCCGAGTATTGGAGCTGTTTGTGAGCATGACGGCGTATAACGCAGCGCGCGAAGATAGGAAAAAAACAACAGAGTAGAAAAAGAGCGCTGGCTTCCAACTGTCTACTCTTTCTACTCTCTTTCTTTTATTGCGATAGCAATTATGTGGACAGACTCGGCTGAATTTTGCCGTCGCCGTCATGCACCGTATATGTATAAGTATATATATATATATATATATATATATATATATATATATATATATATTAAAGGCCCAAAGAAAAATAATTCAGAGAAATGCTTCCGAAGCGCGGAATCGAACCAGGGACCTCTTGCTCCGCAGCGAGTGGCGCTAACCGCTACGCCACGAAACGCAGATCTTCCGCGTAGCTAACGGCGAGCGTTATATACACACTCTTTACCGCTGGACGGACTCAGAGACGGCCGGCGCTTATAAGCGTTTCTTCATTACCAGCGAGATGGCGCTAGGAGCACGACGGGCGCATTTAAAAGTCGTCGGCGAGCTCGCTCGCTTCTTCTTATATTTGCGCAAGGAGAACCTTGCCCTTCCGCTGTCTGCTCGCGCGGTTTTCTGGTGGTGAGGGGAAGAGGGTTGATTCAAGGTTTCACCGTGGTGTCCGCGCTCATGTTACGGAGCGTACGAAAGTCACTCGAGCAAGGGACGCCGCTAAACGAACAACAGACGATGAGCGCGAACTATCAAGTGTCACAGCTCGACACTTGAAGCACGCTAGTTTCGTTCGCTGCTTCGGCCGCCTTTGCAACAGGAGTGCTGTTCAAACAGAGTATCTATTGGCGGGCCTCACTTCGTATAGCATGTTTCTTGCTATCGCATTCATTGCTTCGCCCTTGCGGCGAAACTGTGACTTTTTTTTTACTATGTTCGCGCGCTGTATTATACGCCGTCATGGACCTAAACCAACTCGCCTTAGCTTCTACTCTTGTTCGCTATGTTCGTGAGCGCTGCGACTGTTCGCCTATTATATCCTAAAGCAGCATAAAGACTAGCAGCATTCGTTGTTTGGCGTGGCTCCCCTCGGGCCACTACTCTGTACACGTACTCGTTTCATTCCACAATGTTTACCGTAGTGATTTATTACATCTCAAGCGAGTCCTTCGCTTGAACGAGCGAAGGCCGTCGCCTTCACATGTTGACGGAAGTAGATAACTCGTGTTATCGAGAAGAATATCTTATGTATGCGATGTTACTTGAAGGATCAATAAGCGCACACGTGGGTGACCCCTTTGATCTGGCAGCTTGTGTTCGTCTGGTCCCTACTATTGCGGTTACCTCCAAATGATATGAATGTTTGCGAACCGCCGAGGAGATGGTAGCTTCCTGAAGGCATTGCAGGTGATAAAATGCGCATGTTGAGTTTTGTTTCATTTTACTGAGCGTATGCATATGGATGGTAATCAGGTACGGCACTGCATATTGTCTCCTGATTCCTAGGTACGGCGCAAGCCCTTTCGCATTTCAACCATACATTAAAGTAAACGTCCTTTTAGGATCCGGTGACGATTTCAGGGGGCTGTTGGCGACGGTCGTTAGCAGTTGTCTTTTCTTGTGCTTCCCTTACGCTGTCAGTGAAATTGTCTAGCAAAACGTACATCAATTCAATGTCCCTGCAGGACGCAACAAAGGGCGTTCAGCCCATTTGCCGATTACTCGGGGCCCTTAGTTGAACTGAACAGATCTTCAAAGCTGGCATGCGGAAGACAGTATTTTGAACGCCTATCTTCCCGTGCCAGACAGTGGCCACAAAGAAATGAGATGGTATTTGCGCTTTATTTATCTCAGATAGTGAAATGAATTTGTTTGGGTTAAATATTAGTACGAATTACTTCAATTGACACCATACGGGGTACTTCAATAGCCACTTACGCTGCATCGACCTGTGATTACGATCGCACTTTCTGCGAACCCACTTCCCTTTTATCTGAACCCTAGTTGAAGATTCGGTGGGTCACTCCGGTGGTCAAACTTTACGAGGTACATGATAGAGTATGTCGCCCAAATAGGATCCCGAAGCGCACTCGTTCCCCCACCGCCGATACTGTGGGCAAACAGATTCCACTTCATTAGGACCTGGCTTTCATCTCCGACGTTGCGGACGTCCTCCTAGCGGTGAACGCATTTCCTCTGCCCCTTGATGATCTCCTTGGCATGTTCTCACAAGTCACGCACTGTACTATGCGCGAGGCGTGTACAAGGACACTAAATGACTTGCAAGTTTTCTGGTAGGAAACAATTAAAAATAAAAGGGAGCGGGATGCGCTGCGGAACGTTAGGTATGTATTGGGGAAAGGCTTGGTTAGAGCTCACGCCACAGATGAGGGTGCGAGGTTTTCATTTTATTCCCTTTGCCCGTCGACAAAGACAGTGATGAGGGTGAATTGGAGTAGTTTGAAAGTAGACTTCGCCGCTTGTGACGTAGCTAACGTGTTCATCGCATACGAATGCGGTGACTTGATGTGTTGCATATTATTTGTCCAGCAAAAAGTTTCTTAGGGAAGGTAACTTCTGGGTGCTTTCCGGGCTTCCTTTGTTGGATATTCTTTATGTGCGTCTTCAATGGAGTTCCACGATGTGAAGCCCAGGCCACCCAGTAAATTCGTCTTCAGGCGAATTCAGTGCTCATTTATTCACCGCATGATTCTTCTCTCTTGAAGCCGATACACGGTGGGTGCCTAGCACGGTAACACGGCGGAACACTTCAGACGACGAGGCCATGCATAGGCAACGCACTCTGTATTGCATGGAAGTTTCTGTGTTTTTTTAGTCTCTTCTCCGCTGCTCATCTCGCGAAGCACACAAGGCAAGTCTGTGCGGCAAGGTAAGCTGGCAGCGGAGATAGCTGACAACTCGAAGAACAAAACCAAAAAACGCAAGACTAGCCTTGGTATATTTCGCACACCTCTCTTGAGTGGAAAACGAACTAGCTACCTAATGCCATATGTCAGTAGCGTCACATGACAAGTAGTGGATTGCGTTACTCTGGACCTAATTAGCATGTGAGAGTTTCACCTACCTGTCGCTAGCATGCGCGCGTGGTGCATCTGTTTTGACAGCGACAGGCAGAAACTTATTTCCGACCTGTTTCGTGACAGCGTGCAACGCATCCGACGTGAAAACGGATCTGCGCGGGCAGAGAAGCAGTAGAGCAAAAATCGGGACGCATACGAGCGCTTTCATTATAGCAGCGAAACTTTACGAGACTGCGTCTCGATTCTTGCGCGCCTATTCTTGCCTTATATTCACCTTTTTATTGCCTTCCTTCTCGCAGAAAGAACGTATGTGATGTATATATACATGGCGTACGGCTGCTTCAGCTTCATTTTAATAATTCCCGTGTGAAGTTTTCTCTATTTATAAATGTATCAACGAAATTCTCTGACATTGATTCTGCATCGAGCAATCGTACTTCTCCGCTGCTCAGTTAGCTATTCTTTTTCTACTTAACATGGGAGTTACTGTTTGGTCGTCGAAGCTGATTTCTTGGACATCTAGCTGATTGAAAATAAGCCGTAATGGATTATGTGAGAAACGTATCTATATATACACGCACGCATGTTTGCACGAACATGCAAATATGGTCGGTTAAATGCGGCACACAAACGAAATACGGACGCACAAACACGCGCGGAAAAAGCCTCAAGGCTAATCACTGCTAAGTACGACGACTCGCCTGCGGCCTCCTAAGCAGCACAAGAGGAGCCGACAGAGTGTAAGAAAAAAACAAACAAACAAACAATTCTTTATGTTGTGGTCAAAACTGTGTTTATTTTCCTTGTGGGAACATAAGTCAGTTTTCTTGCTCCAGCTATCACGAAAAAAAGAGAAAGAAATTACGAGCTCGTTCAAAGACGCGACTTCTATACGCCTTATCGCTTCTTCCGAGAAATAGCATACAGTGGGCCTGCGTCTTATGGAGATATACTATATGAATAAATATCTGCAGTATGCAGCAGTATGAAGAAGGTAAGTGTCATGGTACCTCGTAAGCCGGCCCGATAAAGTGCACGGACGCCAACCGACGACGATGTCATTTGCGTTGTTCTCAGGCACATGGAGTGACATTCCGGACTCGTTTGCCCTTTATGAATGTACGGAACGCGAGTACAAAGAAATGAATCTGCTGAAAGCAATTCAATGTGCTGAGACCAAAACTGTTTGTTTGTTTTTAGCAAAGTTTTACACTGCGCGAAGAAGGCAAGACGAAAACAGAAACACATACGCACACACAAGCGCATCTCCTCTTGCTTGTATACGTATGCGTTCCTGTTTTCGTCCTGTCATCTTCGCGCAGTTTAAAACTTTGCTAAATTCACGAACCGGCTAGCTCAACAACATGCCTTGGTTGTTTGTTTTGTTTGTTTGTTTGCTTGCTTGTTCGTTTGTTTGTTTGTTTGTTTGTTTGCCTGTCTGTTTTTATTTTTTTTTTTAGGTTTTCTCTCTGAAAGTCAACCAAGCAATAAAACAAGCACGAACAACTCGCCTTTCCCTCACCCAGGAAACAAGCAGAGCAGGAAGCATAGTTTGACATGAAATGACCAGGCCAATACAAAACATAAGGTTATTCTTGAGACTTGAATAAAGGAAATAAGGGGTGGCAGGCCGGAACGAAGTGTGAACAGAGTGCGGTTTTCGTAAACCTTGAAAATAATAGCCACCGAAAGATGACGCTGAATTATCGAATATCAATGGCAATGAGAGCTACGACTGTCGATATTCGAAGCGCGTGACGAGTTTAGCTTCATTTATTCGCAGTTTGACAGATTCTCTTGCCCTCTTTACAACTCCCAATGCAACCCGTACATGTCGATCTCTCGACGACATTTGACGATCATTTTTGACTGTCTCACTGACTGAAAAACACTTATTTACAGATGTTATTTACAGGGAGGGTGACACTAATTTCTCAGTATCTCGCATGCTGTGCACCAATCACCCGCATCCAACGCGTGTCATTTCAATATCACGCAGCGTTAAGAAAGCTCGATGAATTCACAATTCTGCTTCATAAAACATGCTTCCGAAATCTCTCAGGATAATCGCGCCCTTCTACCAGCGGCTATCCGGACAGCTCTCAAACAGACGGTCATGTATGCACGCTTGCAGAGAAGCTTATTTATAAAATGCCCCATGCGGGTCCTGTTGGAGACGCCGCGTTGGTATTGCATAAAAGCCTCTTACGTTCATTATCTTCAAGCAAACATAGTCCTGTGTTTCTTGCAGCTGTATGTACTTGTTGAAACTCAGAGAGTTATAACCATTATATCTTCATCAGTTGTCTTGATTTACTGAACTAGAGAAATTGAGTGTCATAAACTATATAAATGTTGCAGTTTTACGTCCCAAAGCCATTATATTATTATGAGGGACGCCGTGCTCCAGGAAATTTTGACCACCTGGGGTTCTTTAACGTGCACCTAAATCTAAATAGACGGGCCGTAAGCATTTTTGCATCCATCGAAATGCAGCGGCCGCGGCTAGAATTCGATACCGCGACCTTCGATTTAGCAGTCGAGATATGTCATAAACCCTTATTATAAGCTTTCTCCATTGAAAAGGGGGGTTATACTTATTTCTATAAATAAATGCGCGTGGCAATATCTATGCTATAATTACGTAAAGGTAACATGGCCCAAGGAAAAGGGAAGTATAAAATAATGGGTATTACGAAAATTTGAAGGTAACTTCCCATTGTATTTGCCAAGTTGTTATAACCTCACAGCAGCCATGTCTTAAAGCACTGCTTTAAGCAAATACCACGAAATAATTCACCACAGAAGCGAGCGAGGCGCCAGCCTTCTTTCAGTTCTTGAAATCAAGGGCTTGACAATGTTCGAAAAGTTCCCGTAAACTGTATTTTGCTTGATGCTCCGCGACCGGCTGTAAATGAGCGCCGTGCCAGCTAGAGTGCACTTACGAAAATATTCATCACCCTCGAAATGTATTGGTTTCAGTCGATCCAAATGCACTGTGCAATCACGAAAATTCCGGCAGTAATGTGCACCTAAGTTCCTGCGTCCAGCTATGGGCAAAGAAAAAGGCACAGGGCAGACAGACTATTCGGCTCTCACACTAAATAAAGGTCTTGCGGAAACGTTTTCCTTCATGATTGCGCGATGAACAGCTCGCGCGAGGGGCAAGTGTGAGTGAATTTGGAACGTTGCAGGGGCATTCTATTTCCTCAGCTAGCTCGATTGAGGTGGAGGCTTCGTCCCATGTCATCGTTTTCAACGCTGCAAACGACGTTTCGATCAATCGTTGCTTTCTCTTAAAGGTGTTTTGATACGTCTGCACAAGCCTTATTCAACCAGAAATATTGCCAAGAAATTTGTAGTGGCTTAGCTCGGCTATGCCAGGATATACGTAGCGTTAGCAAAGGTTCAGTTGATTATTCTTAGCTTTCCAGATTGTCTAGGATTATTAGCCTTCTTCTGTTCATTCTTCGTACGCGGAACCGCTAATTGCCAGGCAACTACTTCGGGATCCGATGAGATAAGCTTCTCGGCTCTTCAGCGCCGTCGAGCAGCGTTTGCGCTCTCCTTCTCCATGGCGTTACCCACCTGCAAACGCCAGTCAGAGGCGCTATCAAGCGGCCCCAGCGCAGTGTCAGACGGCGACTGCACAGCGAAGGCGAATAGCTGCGCGCGCGCCGGCGCCACTGTGTCTATGGCTACGACGTCACTCCTCTCGAACGCGGCGCAGACCAGCAGCGGCTAGCCGCGCGCGGTGGTGGCGGCATCTGCGCGCGCGCCGGCGCCAGCGTGTCTACCGCGCCTACGACGCAACTCCTCCCGAACGCGCAGACCAGCAGCGGCGAGCCGCGCCGGCGGTGTCGGAGAGCGCGTCAGATGCCAGCACCGATGACCCAGCTGCGTGACATGACCCAACCGCTTCCCGTGGAATCATCACCGGGCCGCTTGGGAGCCATCCGACTAACTCGACTGCTGCAACGAGACGTATGACGAAGGAGCGTTGCCGTCACGCGTTGCCATCACGTGATTGCTGAGAGAGTGCGAGGTGAAGAGGCCACAGCTGGCACCATTGCAGGGCACGGACGGACGACGAACAATAAAGACATTAAAGGCTTTCGCTTTAATATGAGAGAGAGAGAAGCAAGGTAAAGCGGGGAGATTAGACAGACGCACGTCTGGTTTGCTGTCCTGCCCTGGGGAAAGGTCTCAATCTCAGTTATGGACACAAAGTTGGTGTCTCAGCTTTTCAAAATGAAGCTCCACCAACCCATCCCGACAAGTCGCTGGACACTGCCGATGAAACTCGCGGTACTCGTCTTGAGCGACTTGACTATTTGCGCCTCCACTTTTTCTTTCCAAACTCTCGACTTTCTTTATTGTTCTATAATGCGATGCTGAGAAGTTTCCAATAAAAGTTGCATCAGGATGCATGACATCTTTGCGGATATCGTGCTGTTTCTAAGCTCGTGCAAGGTTAAGATAGTCTCCGCGCGCGTCCCGTCGTGAAATGTGAAATGTCGTACATTCTTCTGTCACTGCTGCTTGTTTTGACAGAGGAGCTGTTTAAGCCGACCTTTAGTCCGTTCAGAGCAAACAGGAAACTCCGAACAGGCACGCGCTCTCTTCGTCCTCTTCTTCATCTTCTGCTTCGCTCCCAGAACACATGCACTGATTTGTCCGGCGTGGGATGCAATAACTCTCATGGGCAAAAGAACCGGTGCAAAGAGACAGAGATTGAGAGAAAGAGAAGGAAAGTGATAGAAAAGGGAGAATAGAGAGAAAGAAAGGGAAGAAAAGACAGAAAAGATAGGAAGACGCAGAAAGAAATAGACAGAGCGAGAAACATGTAGAGAGAAACAGAAGAGATAGCAAAAAAAAAAGATAGCAAGACAGAAAGAGAAACAGAGAGAGAGAGAATCGAAGAAAGACAGAAAAGAATGGAGAGATAAAGAGATAGAAAGAAAGATAGAAAGAGCGAGAAAGAGACAGAGAAAGAAAGACAGGAATAGAAATAAACAGAGGCAAAAAGAGATAGAAAAGGCAGAGAAAAAGAGCAAAAGAGAAAGAAAGAGGAAAAAAGAAAGTGCAAAATAAAGAGAAACAAGGCAGGCCGCCCAGCTCCACACTTCCTTCAGGCTTGGCACCATGAAGCACCCCTTGGGCTTGTTGAAAAAACACATCCTGCGGAAAGCTGACACGGCTATGAACTGCTCAGCCAAATATTGCAGTCGTGCACGCCGCGTAAAGGCTGCAAGCGGGGCGCGAAGTTACTGTTTTCTCAGGCGCCCTCTTTTCAAACAGAGGATGGTAGGTTGACGTCGCGTATCTGTATCTCCGCGTCGCAAAAGACATAACATCCTCATTGGCTGATAGCCGATATAAATCGAGAGCAGCGCTCACATCAGATGCGCTTCTTGCTACGGGGTGCCGCCACTTGTCGGCGCCGCACTCCTCAGTCTGCTAACTTTACACGGTAGCCGCACTCGCGCACGCGAATCACAGCGGGAGAGCGATCGCGTTTCACGACGCACGCTGACGCAACTACTTTCGCCCGTGCCATCCCTCCCTGTGTAGCTTCCAGTGCGCTCGTTGGGACGAGAAAAGAGAGAAAGCGCTGAGAGCGTGCGCCAAACCACCGTAACTCCGCTCGTTCTTGACAGATTCGAGAAATGTTTGCGGCAGTTGATTCGGGAGGCAGTAAACTCCGATACTGAGGTCATTAGATCATTACTCGAAATAGTGGTTCATGACCCCTTTAAATACAAAGTTAGGTCAACTTTGTAGTTACGGGAAACGGGAAACGGGAATAT
>NC_051178.1:123577613-123614547 GCF_013339695.2 Rhipicephalus sanguineus | reverse complement strand
TGTGACAGTTCGCGCTCATCCTGTGTATACTTGTGCGTTCGTTTCGTGCGTCCTCCTTTGTATTTGACCAGCGCGCTTTAACTGTCGCTGTGACAGTTGTTAGTTCGCGCTCATCCTGTGTACGTTCGTTCCGCGCGTCCTTTCCTGCTTGAGCAGCGCTTGCAAATTTCGAGCTGCTTGCCGTTCTTCACGAGATTACAACTTGTTGCTATAACATTCATTCCTTCGCTGTCGGGGCGAAACAGTCCACAACAACGCTCAACTACGTCTGTGAAGACACGTTTTACTTTCGGTTATGCCGTTCCTATGACAGATGGATCAATCATGTTTTTTCCAAGCAGGACGAAGCAGCGATCTGCAACGCCCGAAGCTTATGAGATCGAGGCTCTTCAAATTGCAGTAAATCACAATTAGATTTTTGGCGGCCTCACAGTCTAATTTCATAGTTTCCTATGGAAAACGACTGAGAAAAATAAAGACCTTGGAGGACACTTGAGCTTTCCTTTAAGAGTAGAATGCGATAGCGTAATTGGACCGTGTTCGTATCGCCTTCCCAAGGCTAGCCTGGCTTTGCTTCTCGTTGACACCTAACCAGTGTGCAGGAAGCCAAAGTGCGGATGCCTTCCCGCAGCTATATCCATGCATGCGGCGCGACGAAACACGGAAAGCGCACCCTGGGCCCTTTGCGCCATCTCGCGAGTGCTACTTGCAGCCAGTGTGACAGCGAAGAACGATAGACCACGTTCTTTGTCGCTGCTCTCGCTACAGATCGCACAGACTGTCGCTAGCTGCTGTGTTGGCCCGCCTTGACGACAGACCCCTGTCGGAACAGTCAGTGCTGGAATGCCGACCCGAACTGTCTTCACAACGAAAATCATTTAAGGCCTACTGAACTTTTTGCGAGTCAGTGGCCTATTGAATGCTATAGTACTCCCGCCTACACCTTCCTTTTGTTTATATTTTTTTATCGCGCGCCTGCCTTCTCTCCCCGCTTTCCTTTCCATCTTTCTTCTCCCTTTCCCCCTCCCCTTAGTGTAGGGTAGCCAACCGGAGCTACAATTGTGATTGGCCTCCCTGCATTTCTCTCGTTATATTATCTCTCTCTCTCTCGCACGCGCGAGTGAAAGTCAAGGCACGGTGAAGCCCCTCCAAGATGCGCGTACCACCAACGGTAATTGGTGTATATAAACAGCTAGCCTATAGTATGCTATAGGATGTATGCGTGATGGCCGAGCGGGTAATGCATCGCGCGACGGAGCGAGGAGTCGCAGGTCCGAATCGTGGTGCTACTCGAACGAAAGTTTTTTTGTTATTTCTTTATTTGCATCTGTCTCGAATTTTCGCTCACGGACAGCGCTGATTTTTCGCTCACAGTCGACACTCACACGGAAGTTCTGCGAAACAAGCACTTTAACGCTATCGCGTTAAAAAGGCGACTGTAAGGGCAGTGGGTTGATACTGTAGAGAAAGAGAACTGGCGTTGTTAGGATGGATGGAGGGAGGATATGAGGGCTGTTTTACGGCACTTCCGCTCTTCCCTGAAGAGCCAGCAAGGTTTCTTTTGTATTCAAAACAGGGCTGCCTTCACGAATGACTCGCTTAGAAGGCTGGATGCAGACAAAAGAAAATTGATGCCGCGACAGTTGCCTTCAGCTTTGAGTGAGTGAGTGAATAACTTTATTAAAAGTCCGGACGAGGCGGGGGGAAGAGGGATTAACCCTGTCCCGTCCCACTCTCCGTCGATGATGGCGTCAGGTGACGGCTTGAAGCCCTTGCACCCGGGCGGCATCCTCGGCTTGCCGGACGGCCCAAAGTTGGTCGGTCAGCTTGTCGCTGGTGAGTGCCGCCTCCCACGGCAGCGACGCCGACGCAGCCGATCCTCAGCAGTGACCACAGCCGCGGCTGGCGTCGGGCCCCTGCCCTCGCGCGGTGGTAGCAATTCGCCCCTGTCTAACATGCGTCGCGAAGTGAGGCGGCGGCAGCGACATTAACTCTCCCGGCACATTCCCAAAGCATGTGCCGCATGTGTGGCTTTTCCCCGCACTCTTTACACGCGTCCGTCGGGTACAACTCGGCTTTACTCCTTTTTTTTTCTCTAAGTACCAACAATGGATACCATCAAGATTACGTCATTTTGTAGCGTTAGCTACGCTTGCCTAGCCGGAGCCGATTTCGCGCGTGCTGCGCATGCGCGGGGATCAGTGATTTCACGCGCTGGGTCACGGAACCGGCATCTCACGTGCTCTCGCCCCCCGCCGCGCGCGGCTCGAGCTGCTGGTGACGGAGAGCGGGAGGAGTGGCGTCGTAGCCGGGCAGACAGACTGGCGCCGGCGCGCGCGACTCGCCGCTGCTGCTCTGCGCATTCGAGAGGGTTACGTCGTAGCCATGACGCGCAGCTATTCGCCTTCGCTGTGCAGTCCGCCGTCTACAATGCGCTGGTGCGCTTGATAGCGCCTCTGAGTGGCGTTTGCAGGTGGGTAACGCCATGCAAAGGAGAGCGCAATGCTGCTCAACGGCGCAGAAGAGCCGAGAAGCTTATCTCATCGATGCCGAAGTAGTTGCCTCGCAATTAGCGGTTCAACGTACGAAGAATGACCAGAAGAAGGCTAAAGGTGCTGCAAAGAAGACACTGGAGGAAAGGAGGAACGTCTAGCAAAGTGGCGTCGCCAGATGCTGAGCGACGGCAGCGTGTTACTTCACTGACCACCGAGCCGTTTTTGGTGGCAATAGAGAAGCAACTTGCGTTGAGCCAAAATAATATGCATGTGCCACATAATACGTATACCGTGTGTGTGTCTTGGAGCAGCAGTAAGCATGACAATCAAGCTAATCATAGACAATCTGAAAGCTAAGAATAATCATCTTAACCTTTGGCTAACGCTACGTATATCCTGGCATAGCCGAGCTAAGCCACTGCAATTTTTTAAAGCATGTTTGCTACAGGTGGCACTCCTCCGCGATATCTTGTGGTCATTTCCTAAACCGGTCTGCCTTTAGACGGGTGCTAATACAATACTGCATACATGTATTTTGCGAAGGCACGCAGGGGCCTTATAGAAGACAGCAATATTCTTTCAAGAACAACTTCTTTTATTGCACACGCAACGCGCGTGTTTAACTGATTTACTATAACTGCTACTTTTCAACTATACGTGCCACTACATACCACGAAATTCTTCGGGGCACACCTTACTCTAAAGAAATTGCCTGGGAAGGCTGCGGTGCATTTCAGTGGTAACGCGTCAGGCAGAAGACTGGACGCTGCTAAAGTTTTACTAGTGTTGGCGATGGTAAGCGACGTTACTTTTTATCTGACATTAGGCGCGAATGAAACTATGTAGGAGAGATGGTGAGGCGGTGATGGTGACATAATGCAAATGCTGAAGTATGAAGACTACAGCGCTACGGAAAGCGCTCCAGGGCTGTCAATCAGACGGTTAAGCATACAACCGACCACAACGCACCCTTCCCCGCATGTAGAAATGAAGAATTCGCACAACGCTCATCAAAGTATTGCAAAGGTACACGGCGAGCATCTCTTTTGAACTTGGAATTTCTTAGATTGAGGCACAGCGTTTTCATTTTGAATGAAAAGATAGAATCCGGTTAGCAAAACAGGCGAACGCCAGCGCTGCCCTGCCCGTTACCTTTCGTCAGTAGTTGTTTCTCCTCGAGCGGTCCGTCGTGTTTCACAGGCAGAACTTCAAGATCTCATGCAGGCGAACACGCTGTCGCCGATGCAAGAAGGTGGCAGCGCTCCACATGTTACGCACCCATGAAAATTTAAGTGATCTCGTCTTTCACCGTGAAAAGAGCCCGAAATCTGTATCTTAGCGCACGCTTAAGACGCCTTTTGGAGACCACGAACCTTACCAGTACTCTGTTGAGAACTACAGGGCAGGTCGACGCAAAATGTGAAAGCACTTATAGACGGCATGTACAAAAGCTACTGGCATATATAGTGTCCCGCTTCAGGGGCGTCCATCCTCGTTTTGTTTCAGAGGAACTAAGCATTGCCGGCATTTTAAAGTGCGTGCGCATGCGCGTGGAAAAGTGTCGGTTTGTTCGTATTAGAAGCTTCCACATCGGATCTGCCATATATATACGCATCGTTCGTGTAATCTTCTTTATGTATTTTGAAAATGCTCCACGTGTGTGGAATTGGGGCAGACAAATTTAACGTACATTGTCTGCGGGAAAGCACGCATGGAAGTACAGTCATTAAATTTTCAAACGCCAGAAAATGCACCCCGTCTGTTTGCGCGTGGAGAGAACTTACGCGAAATGCGCAGCTTAAGTTTGAATTTTGTCACTGAATAATTTATGGACCTCCTCGTAGAAATCTTTCGCGAAAATCGTTGTTTGAGAAAGCGAGCCGAGAAAGCGACTGCAATGCGATACAACAATACGGTAGAGCTTCAACAAGGCCAGCAATAAAGAGCGTTCAGACGTGCTCGCCTGCTGAAGTCGAACAGTAGGCCGTACTGCATTTCAGCGACAGTTTCATTCAAAGCGAATGTCCTATAGACTTCAGTTTCATGAAATCCTGCAAGTTTCGTGGAAGCTTGCAGTCAGGCAATTTTAGCAGCCTCGGAAGCTTAAGAGCGCATGCCAGATAAATTGAATGAAGGCACGTAAGACGTGGTAGATCGTTTTTCTTCGGTATTCTGAGAGAATCTTGCAAGTTTTTGTATTGTTGTTTCACTAGAAATATGTGTTAATTACTCTGCTTGCAATAAACTCTAACGCCTTAGTTTCAGTTTCCTTAACAGCAGAAACGCATCAGTTTCCTGAACAATAAAAAATTCGGAAAAATTCCGTGTTCTAAAGAGCAGAACAGACTATAGAAGAAGAAGAGAAAAGAGAGAGAAAGGAAAGACAGGGAGGTTAACCAGAAGAATTCTCCGCTTTGTTACCTTGCATGTGGGAAGGGGAAAGGGGATGTAAAAAAATAAAAAAAAGAATAAAACCAGTGAACTACGTCTAGTATGCTGCATTTATAGTGTATATAGTTTATGGCTAAATAAAATATCCTGCTTTACAAATTACGTCATTGTAGATTTCGCGTCTCTTAATTAGAATATCTTATCAGGAGCACGTGGGCTCCGTCATCATACAGTCACGCAGATTCGCTTCAAAAAAGTTACCTTTGTTGTAAACGTTAACAAACCTCAAGCAGAAGCCATGTTTGCAGACGTGTTTTTTTTATGTTCCTCTATTATAGAAAGCAGTAAAACTCACGTGTCCACGCAGTATGGCTAGCATTCAGACTAGTTGGTAGATTATTGACAAAGTATAGCAGGCTCTTTCTGCAGCAACTCATGTACAGAACAAGATATAATAAAGCAGAACAGGAAACACAAAGCAGAGAAGAACATAACATAGAACAATAGGCAAACTATGACCAACGTTATAAAGCAATGACCAAACGTAGAGGTGAAGGAAATTTTGAGTCGTATGTTGCCTACTTTACGATGCCGGTGGCTCGCCAGCACTGAAAATGTCCAAGGTGAAAGTCAAATGCGTATCGAGGGACTTTGCCGACTGGGTGGCGAAGGCCTTAAAGAAGCGCGTCCCGAGGGTGACATCACACGTCTTCTTCCGCCGTTGTAGTGCTGCTGCGAAATAATCTTATCTTGCTGAGCTATTTTTTGTGTTGCTTCAACAATGTGGTTGATTCCTAAGTTGCATATAGTGCGAAGGATTTTGAAGTCTCGCTTTGCCTATAAGTCTTCCCGGTTGTGCTTTCCTAGCGCCCACAATGTATTGCGGATGTTCGTCTCTTTTTCCCACGAGAGGGTAATGAATTACAGAGACGCCTAAAGGAAAGTTTTGTTTCTTGACCACCGTGGTTTGCTTCAAGGAGACCAGCGAAAAGACGCTTGCGACATAGCTCGTGAATAAAGCCGACAACTGCCAGACTCAGGCCCGCTGAGATAGGAGTGCGTGGTTGCGTATGCGTGAACTTTACGGAGGTGAACAAACCAGGAGAATAGTGAGTGCGCTATAGAAATAAAATAAATATTTACAGCCTTTATATGCCTGCTGTTGCGATGCTGGTGAAAAAATAATTAAACAGATTGTAGGTAACGTACTCACGAAGCCGTATGCAGTTAATATACAACTCGGCTCCAGAACGCTTTCTAGGAGTTATGCAAGCGCGTTACGAAATGCGAGAGCCGTAACCTCGAGAAGCGCTTGGTTTTCTTCGTTTTAAGCGGCCGCAAGTGTGCGCTATCTCGGCATTTCTGAGCCGGCACGCGTCAGTACATTCGGAGGATCGTCGTACCTTGCTTTTTGGATGTGTTTTACGTGCAAAGTCGTTTTGCGCCATGGTGCTCAATATTTTGCAAGCTTATGTTGGGTCTTCAACATTGGTTCAATTTGCAATCACTTGAACATTTAGAGAGATAATCTTACCGTTTACTATAGAAAGATATTCTTGCCATTCAACTTTTAACCTCTGCAAGAGTGTAAGATAAGAAAATGTATATTTATTGAACCCATTAATTCGCCCTTTGCGTCCCTTAATCAAATGAACTGACAGACTTCCTAAAAAACAGAGTGCAGTTAAAGATAAACGCTACAACGTCAACGATGCAAGCGGAACTACTCGTTTACATCTTTTTTTTTTTTTTACCGATGAAAAAACGGGTTAGCCATGTTGAACTCGCACAACAATGGGAAAAATAAAACCAGAAAGCGGTACGTGTTGGAATCGTCTATAACTCTGTTTTTTTTTTTTCATGATTAGTGAAAAGGGTTGTCTTCACTTTTCGTCCGTGAGTTTTACGTAGCCTGAGCTTAATCACCAAACGCACGGTCTAGTTAGATTTTGCTCACCTGACTTCTTACATTGTGACCCTCACCCCCGTTACATGCCCGTTTTGAAGTTGGCAATTTGGCAAGGTGATTTTCTGAAGAGCTGGCGTTAGTGTAACCTTATGGAGGTAGCCCAGAGTATATGCGTATGATTTGTGAGGGCGCTCCACTATATACTACGTGCAGTTGGATACAGTTGGAACCCTAAAGACCTATGTTCTCAAGTTTCGTTCTCATAACTGACAATACTTGTAAAATCAACATTGATTCAGCGCCCTGTCTGTCGTTCTATCACCGTCCCATGTCGAGCGCTGTTTGTTCCCGTCTTAACGATAAAAACGTTGCTGAGACGCTCTAGACATAACGTAGAACAGTGTTATTGATTGCACGACAACTGCGTTTTTAGCGTTACCACATAGCCACGATATATTTCGGAATCATGCCTGTATACAGAAAGCCGATTCGTGAAGGCCGTTCCACTCTTCCCAGACTTTTATCTCTAACTCGAGCTAATTACATTACGCTCTCACTAATACCTCTTCTACAAGGTGAAGCGAGAAGAGCGAATATCGAAAGCCGACGTTTCGATATAACTATAAAGGCGTTTTACTTTTGCTCGTGTCGTCTATATATATACTACCATAAAGGAAAACACGTTCGAGCCGTATTAGTTAGAGCCGAGGTCCACCTTTACGATCGCACTTCCCTTAAGAACACTGGAAGTTCGAAAAGCTTATAATCAGGTTAGGAATTCCCCAATTGCTGCTCCGCGCAACTAAGTCGCCCTTCTTTCGAAGCCGTGGTGCATCAGCTCGCCTTCGAGGCACTTCATTAAGGCTACATGATAGATAATAAGAGGTAGATAGCCTCTACGGCAAGCATCAACAGAAGTATACAGCCAAAGTAATACCATTAGGTGGTCCGTGCATCACTACTATAGAGAATTACAAGACTGAAAGCACTTCCGTCTTGTAATTCGCTACAGCAGCGAAGCACGAACTCTACAATGATGAAAGGCACTTCCGCAGTAGTGTTTTAACTCCGCGCACACGTTTACGCTTAAGCCTAAAAAATGAGCCTGTCTTAAAAGTTACAGCTCCAAGAACTTACTAATAAAAACTGCGCCAGTTTAAGGCAGGTAGCCGGACTTGTCAGTTGTTAGTAGACATGATCCCTAAGCTACCAGAATCGGTTTTTTGTAGGCGTTGCAGTACGAAGTCGCAGTTCAAAAGGCATTGCAGTACAAGAGGCGTCGCAGCCCGAAAAGGCAGAGGTTGACTGAAGGAGGATCGTCCCAGTTTACATATCGAGATATGTAGTAGCGGTTATGCGTATAAATAGTTGGCACGACGAGAGTCTAGAAAATATGTTAATCCAGAACGAAGTTGTTATACAAAAAACAGTACCTTTCCGGCCGATTTAATTTTCATCGACTGTATATTCGAATGGGGGCCAGAGCCCATGTTAAACTTCATACTGGGACCAGTACCAAGAAATCTATGCACTTGCATTCAGCTTGATGGCTGTAGGAAGTGCGGAACAGCGATTCGCCTGCCCTTCGTCAACGCTGGCGATCAAGGGCAAGCAAGCGCTGGCGTTTCAAATGTGCAGCCTGCTTGGCGTCCGTGGCAGGAAAGGAAACCTTCATTCGTGATGCAGTGGCGCCCTCTCCCCTCCTCTTCATCCTCACATCACTCCTCCTCATGCTCACTTTCCTTTCCCTCCCCCTTGCTATACTATACTCGTATATGCTATACTGTACCCTCCCTCTCCTCCTTTCCCCCTCCTCACCTTCACTTCCCTTTCCCGCCCCCTTGCTACAGTATACTGCACATGGCTATGCTACACATGGCGATGCTATACATGGTTTTGCCTGCGTGAAGCCATACATGCCTATGCTATGTTTTATCTTCTACCCTCCTCATTTCCCTCCTCCTCACGCTTACTTCCCTTTCCTGCCCCCTTACTATACTATAATATACTATACATGTTATACTATGCACGGTTTTGCCTGCGTGACGCCAAGCGATGGCCTGAGATGAAAGGAGTTCACAGCAGATGATATGAGACGAGACGACAGCTTGGCCCCTGAAGTGCTCCGCACTTAAAAAGCGCATATCACTTATGTGTGCAACTGAGTTTTCGTCTCTGAGAAATGTTACGTGAGACCTTTACCCACCCGCTCAAAGTCGCTGAATATCTCAGAATAATTTATTGAATGAACTTGGAAATTTGCACCTCACACAGCTCCCCGAAATGCTGTACTAATGAAGAGACGTCGTACGTGCTTCTCACTTGCGCAGTGTCCAAATAATGCAGCGGAGAATTCAGGAGAAAATTCGATATCACTCCACCCCTACTAACGCCGAAACGAACTTGTCGGAGCCAGTCCTGTCTCTATGCGACTTGATTTATATGCGATACAATATTTCTACCGTTGGAACAGTCGTCCTTTTTTGGAAGACAATTTCGGTGCCGTGACGGATGTTTTATCAATCTATGAGTGAGCATAATCAGCACCGCTAACCAAATTTCGCGCGCCCGATTCGCCTTTTATCGAGATTGCGCCTATTGAAGCTAAAGGTTGACAAGCAGCTTTCTAATAGAGGGCGCCACTCGAGCGTTTTGAGGAATGTCACCAATAGACGACCGTGTCAGGATAGCAGATGCCAAGGCCTGTGTTAAAAAGATTTTCCCGTATGGCGTCTGGTTTGTTCCGACAGGGACTTTCTGGACTAAATGAACTTTCTTGCAGAGTCACTGCTTTGATTTAAGTGATCAGGAAAGGCAGCGCATCGGATTGAAAATAGTCTTACTTCGAAAAAGTAGATTACGTTTGTCCAGCGAATGAACTAGTGCGCTGCGTAGGAGCCATAGGCGTGCGCTGGGTTCCCCAATAAGGGAGAGGGGGGTGAAGCCTCACTGCAGCCCCCCCCCCCCCCCCCTTTTCGTCGTGTTCGCATGAAAAAGAGCTTCGTAGTGAACGCAAGAAAGAAAATGAAGCGATGGCGTGCGTCTCGCAATGTCCCGCCTTTTGTCCCGGGCTTTCCGGTGGTAAAAATGGTAAGTAAACAGCTCTTGGAACGCAACATCAGTGGGCATCGGCCGCCATTATCGTGAAAAACCTGCATCGCTATAATGTTGCACTTTAAAAAAATGCCGGAACAGGTCCGGCTGAGTAGAGGTATGGGGCAGACTGTGCGCCCCCCTCAGACGACTATGGGGGAGGGGGGCGTCTCTCCCCTGCCCCCCTCGTGCGCGCGCCTATGGTAGGAGGCACCTAATAATTGCAGGTGTTTTAAGTGCCGAAAGCATGATGTGTTTACGAGGAACGCCGTAGGGCGCGCCTCGTAACTCGATATATCGTAGCTCGGTATGTGAAATATTTTGATCTATCGAAACTCTACCAGCGAAATATTCCAGTACAATAAATAAATTGAAGCAACGCTTCAACTTGGAGAAAATTCTCAGACAGGACCTCTTTGTATTCAGGCATTCTTCGGGATGACATATCTGAAAATGCACGCGCACCCCAGCCAAAAAAAAGTAGAATGAAAACATCGCAACCGCATATCGACCATAGGTCTCTACCATATGGTATGTATTACCACATTTATTAATAGTAAGGAATATGCAGACCTTACGATGCTGCGTTTTCACTGACCAAAGACTGTCTACGCGATGTACGAACCATTTTGTACACGCATGAATTGGGAAGCTCGTGTGCTTTTCTTTAATATTATCTGCTACAGCTATTCAAAAATTTAACAGATCAAGAAAACTGTTCGCCGAAGCCCACAGACCCTTCTGGGAAACTAGAACGTCACATTTATACTGGGAACAACTCCAACTGCCTATGGGCAGCCTACGGTATTACGCACCTCAGGGTTTCACTTTTGTGTTTATTCCAGAGAAGCTGATGCTACTGCTGCATGCTACGGAGACCGTTCATTTCTCGAGCACGTTTCAATACGGGTGACAGCCTTCACTATTCTTTTTCTTATGATATGATTAATCGTATTTGTCTCATCATGCGCTTATAAAACATTGTCAGGAACATTTCGTACAAGCGCCGTATTTAGGAACTACCTTGTATAAGCCTGAAATTTCTAACGTGTTACGGAACTTACGTATGTGTCTGCAAAATGGATGTTTATTTCATTTAGTTCAAGCTCAGGGTGAATACGGCAGTGACGGCAGTGCACAAAGTTTACGAAACACGCAACATTTACTGCGATTCCAACTTTCAACAAGCGCCTCTGCATTTATGTTTGCCAACACTGACAAAGCAGGCAAAATGCGTTTGAGCAATTTGCCTTGGGCGAAATAAAGTTCTTTGCCCAAAAGTGCAGTTCTCTACTTAAATGAAGTTCCTCCTGTGCTGAGTACAAATGATAAATTCCAGAATAACTTCGCATTATCTCGACGAAAAAAACAATTTTCGTACGAGTACTTCGAATGCAAATGTTGGAAACTGCGTAAGCTTAGCTACAATATTGCCGCGCGTATGTGCCAGTAGCGTCGACAATGAAGCAGCGCGAGGACACTGGCCCCAGGGCAAGGACGAAGAAGACGTTGTTGTCATTGCAGCTGCTGATAAAACGTATTTGTTGGTCGTTCTCCTTTTGATCGTCGATCCCGCGTCGTTACACTGGTGGAGGTGCTGGGTAAGCTTCATGCTTGGCACGCCTTCGCGGAGCCGACGATCGAGCCCGGAATCGCCACCACGCGTCGAAACACCGGTCCACCGTTTCAGTCGCCGTCGGCTAGGCCTGGCGCCCGAGCTCAATCCCCTGCCAGAAGGTTCCAGCAATCGTCCTTCAAGCACCATGGCCACTGCAGCTCCATCGCACGTGACACTGCAGAATCCTATGATTCCTGAGTGTTTTCATGGTGAAGCCTATGAAGACGCCCACGATTGGCTGGACCAGTTCGAACGCTGTGCGAAATACAATCAATGGACCACCTCAGACGACAAGCTTTCGAACGTCTATTTCTACCTCAAGGACAATGCTCAGACGTGGTACATAAACCGGGAGAGGAGTTTGGCTACGTGGGACGACTTCCGCACCCAGCTGCTCGACACTTTGGCAGGAGGGAGAATGCGCAACGTCTCCTGGAATCTCGCATCCAGAAACCGAACGAGAGCGTTGCTATGTTCGCTGAAGACATGGCCCGTCTTTTCCGTAGGGCAGACCCTGAGATGCCAGAAGAAAGGAAGTTGCGGTATCTCATGCGAGGAGTGAAAGAGCAGTTGTTTGCCGGGCTTGTCAGAAATCCACCGACAACAGTCGCTGAATTCACTAAAGAGGGCACAGCGATCGAACGGGCCTTACAGCAGCGATACCGCCAGCATGAACACATGATAAACTCGGTAGCGAGTACCTCAGCCATGACTTTGAGTCACGACAAGCCTCTGCGTGAAGTCATCCGGGAGATTCTGCGAGAGGAGCTTCGGCAGCTCGGTTTGATTCCACCAACAGAACCGACGCCGGCATTATCTCTTGTCGCTGATGTCGTCCGGGAAGAGGTCCGTCAAGCTCTTTCTTCGCCAGGATATGGTGATGTACAACGGCATCTTACTTACGCTGATGCTGTCCGATGTCCAGTCATCGCACCTCCGACGCCGCCGACTCCGACTAGGCCACCGCCTACCCTGCAAACGCAGCCTATCTCATCGCCGCCAACCTTGCCGATCTCGCCGACACGCAGAATGCCGTACGGTCGACACCCGAACGCCACAACGTGGTTCAACGGAGAATCCCCACTGAACTACCAGCGCCGGAAAACCGATTTGTGGCGTACCGCTGACCGTCGACCGGTGTGCTTTCATTGTGGCGAAGCAGGGCACGTCTATCGAGTTTGCCGTTATCGCGAGGCTCAATACTCAAGATTTCCTCCCCACCCCGATTACGCTACGCATGACGGTCGGCGCACGCACAACGACGCTCCTCTGAGTCTTCCGCCGCAAAATCTCACCACGCCCCAATCACGTTCTCCATCTCCTGCACGGTATAGTTCACCGAATCGTCGCAGTTTTGCCGACGTCACCAGAGGCAGGTCCCCTAGCCCGCGACGGGGAAACTAGACGCAGCGACCTCCGGGGGTGGGGTTGCCAATCGTCGAAATTCCGAACAGCCCCCACTACAGACGAACGCCAACTCAAAGACACCGACGCCAAAGACTGCGATTACAACGACGACCACGGCGACTGCGACGAATACGACGAATACGACACCTGCCGATGTAAGCGAAGTGGTCAGCGCTGACCTTGTCATTCACATTGACGGCCATCAAGTGACGGCTCTTGTTGACACTGGCTCCCACTTTTCGATCATCAGCCTACAACTAGCCGACAGATTAAGGAAAGTAAAGACACCATGGCACGGGCCCAATATCAGAACTGCCGGAGGTCAGTTGATGACACCTGTTGGAAAGTGCACGGCCCGACTCATCATCGCGGGTTCAACCTTCGTCGCCACCCTTGTGATTCTTCGTGAATGCTGTAAAGAGCTCATATTAGGAATGGATTTCTTGCGCGAATACGGGGCTGTGATTAACATCCGCGACAAGAGCGTAACATTTGCTTCACACTCGGGCACTGCTAACGATGAGGAAAACCAGCGACCTCGTTTGCGTATCGCCGGTGACGACGTTATACTACTGCCACGCAGTTGCTCCCTTGTACCCGTGCGCTGCGACAGCCTGCAGAGCGCCACTGGCGTCGCTGAACACATCAGTGAGCTAACATTCACTTGCGGCATTTCTATTGCCAGGGCCGTCATCAATATCAGCGATGGATGCGCTGAACTCTTGTTGACGAATTTCAGCAAGGAACGCCGACACATCGTTAGTGGCACTGCCATTGCCTATTTCGATGAACTTGCGCAAATCGAAGATTGCCATCTGGCGGAGAAGGTGGCACCGTCTACTATCAATACACCGGCACCTGTTGACGTTAGCCCGACATTATCGGCCATCGAGCGAGACCGCCTTCTTGCGCTGATCCACAAGTTTCACGGCTGCTGCTCATCCACTTCCAGAGTTGGTCAAACATCGCTCACGAAACACCGCATCATCACAGACTCCGATGCCCGACCCATCCGGCAAAATCCTTATCGCGTTGCCCCAAAGGAGCGTGAGGCAATTCAAAAACAGGTGAAAACGATGCTGGAAGATGGCGTCATTCGGCCATCTAACAGTCCTTGGGCATCGCCTGTAGTACTAGTGAAAAAGAAGGACGGCAGCTTGCGTTTCTGCGTCGACTACAGGAAGCTCAACCAGATCACAAAGAAGGATGTTTATCCTCTGCCGCGTATTGATGATTCCCTGGATAGACTACGAAACGCCCGTTACTTTTCGTCAATGGATTTAAAAAGCGGCTACTGGCAAATTGAGGTGGATGAGAGAGACCGTGAAAAGACCGCCTTTGTCACGCCCGACGGACTTTATGAATTTCAGGTGCTTCCCTTCGGTTTGTGTTCGGCGCCAGCAACGTTTCAGCGTCTAATGGACACTGTGCTATCGGGACTTAAGTGGCAAACCTGCCTGGTGTACCTCGATGACGTGATTGTCTTTTCTGCAACGTTCGAGGAGCACTTAAGAAGACTGGAAACAGTTTTTGACGCAATAAGCTCGGCCGGTCTGACATTGAAACCCGAAAAATGCCACTTTGGCTTTCACGAACTTCAATTCCTAGGTCACGTCGTCAGCAGCCAAGGAATCCGGCCCGATCCGGATAAAGTTGCTGCCGTGGCGAATTTCCCGACCCCATCGGACAAAAAATCAGTGCGACGTTTTTTGGGACTTTGTGCCTATTACCGGCGATTTATTGCGAATTTTTCGCGCATCGCATGGCCATTGACCCAGCTTACCAGGGAAGATATCCCATTCGCATGGGGCAAAGACCAGCAACGGGCATTTGACGAGCTTCGCCAACGCATGCAAACGCCTCCCGTGCTCGCCCACTTCGATGAAGACGCGCCAACGATATTGCACACAGACGCTAGTAATGTGGGCCTTGGAGCAGTACTCGTACAGTGGCAGGACGGCAGCGAAAAGGTGATCGCTTACGCCAGTAGGACGCTGTCCCGAACAGAAGCCAACTACACTACGACCGAGAAAGAATGCCTCGCAATGGTATGGGCAGTCCTCAAATTTCGCCCGTATTTGTACGGTCGCTCGTTCACCGTTATCAGCGATCACCATTCGCTCTGCTGGTTAATTAATTTGAAAGATCCATCCGGCCGTCTCGCACGCTGGAGTCTTCGGCTCCAAGAGTTCGACTTCACTGTTGCCTACAAATCGGGAAGACGACACGCCGATGCCGACTGTCTTTCTCGGTCTCCCGTTGAAACAGCAGACCAAGACGACGACGACACGGCCTTTTTGGGAGTCGTGGACACTGCCGCTTTTTCACGACAGCAGCGGGACGACGCTGAACTGCTGCCGCTCATTCATTACCTTGAAGGACGAACCAATAGCGTGCCGAAATTATTTGCAAGGGGGCTGGCGTCGTACTGCTTGCGCAACGACGTTCTTTACAAAAAGAACTTTTCACCTCGTGGCAGCAGCTACTTACTTGTCGTTCCCTCATCGCTCCGACGTGAGGTCCTGCACGCCTGCCACAACGAGCCGACCGCTGGTCACTTGGGCTACACTCGGACGTTGGCAAGGATTAGGCAGAACTATTTCTGGTCGAAACTTGCCACGGTCGTGAAAACTTACGTGCAGACATGTCTAGATTGCCAGCGCCGCAAGCCGCCATCCATCAAGCCAGCCGGCCTGTTGCAACCTATTCATGTGCCGACGACGCCATTTGCACAAATCGGCATGGATTTTCTGGGCCCCTTCCCCACGTCTACTACTGGAAATAGATGGATAATCGTCGCCACCGATTACCTCACCCGATACGCCGAGACAGGAGCTCTGCGACGGGCAACATCGGCTGAAGTGGCGCGATTTTTTATCGAAGCCATCGTTTTAAGGCACGGTGCTCCCGCAGTTGTTATCACTGACAGAGGTACCGCGTTCATGGCCGAGCTTTTGGACACCGTTCTGCGACTAAGTGGTACCGCCCACAGGAAGACAACGGCGTATCATCCACAGACCAACGGGTTAACCGAACGTCTCAACAGGACCCTGGCTGACATGATAAGCATGTACGTAGATGTAGAGCACAAGAACTGGGACGACATCCTACCCTACGTCACATTCGCGTATAACACGGCTCGTCAGGAGACCACTCGGAAGACACCCTTCAGTCTCGTTTACGGCCGTGAAGTTACAACTACGTTAGACGCGATGCTCCCTCATGAAAATGATGGCACAGAGACGGACGCTGAAGAATTTACGCAGCGAGCAGAAGAAGCTCGGCAACTTGCCCGGTTGCGAATCACCGAACAACAGGACTATGACGCCAGGCACTACAATCTCCGGCACAGACCCGTCACATACAACGTGGGCGACAAAGTGTGGGTTTGGACACCTATTCGTCGTCGTGGACTCTCTGAAAAGCTGTTGCGGAGATACTTCGGGCCTTACGAAGTCCTCCGACGCATCAGTGACGTCAATTACGAGGTTGTTCCGGGCGGCCTTCAGTGTTCCAAACGCCGAAGACATTCACCAGAAATCGTCCACGTGCTTCGGATGAAGCCATACTTGCAGTGACTAACTGCGCAGTGTTTTTTACCATGTTTTCTGGGCTTTCATCATCGGGACGATGTTTTTTTTAAAGGGGGAATAATGCCGCGCGTATGTGCCAGTAGCGTCGACAATGAAGCAGCGCGAGGACACTGGCCCCAGGGCAAGGACGAAGAAGACGTTGTTGTCATTGCAGCTGCTGATAAAACGTATTTGTTGGTCGTTCTCCTTTTGATCGTCGATCCCGCGTCGTTACAATATTCACAAGTTTTAGGAATAGCTTTCATTCCCTCGTTTTGCGTTTCTGTTGCGTGAAATGGTGGCGTTAGAAGAGTTGTCCCTTAAAGAGCATAAAACGTCGCGACAAGTTGTGCGCATAAATGTGTCACAACAATGTCGTGCTGCGCACGGTCGCTCCCGATTTTCTGCCGTTGGAGGCAGTTGCCGCTTAGCTAACTTCCGGGAACTGAACCATTCTAGACGAGAGGCAGCCGTCTGAGTTTATTCAGCTTGCAGGGCGCCAGACGCTTATGCCGATTCTAGCTGCAATTTGAAAAACCTGTCGACGAGTATTCAGAATACTTTAGGCTGGAGTTTCATCAGACCGACAATGGGAATGCTCGAACACGTCCCCATAGCGACGCCGCTCGGTTTTGTACACAATGAATGCACACACTTAGAAGGGGTTTCCACTGAGTATTTCAACGTAGACCTTTGCGACAAGTCTGTGTTAGAGCCAGTGAACGAGCGCTGTCCACATAATTATGAGCTGCTTTCACATTTGCATAGCTTTTACTGCAGCAAGCAAGTTCTACACTGCTATTTTTATCACACCACCACGTTTCGCTGCATATAGGTACGGTTAATCTATAGGTGTCGATACCTGGCAACAACTGTTAGAACCGAACAGGAATTAAACCGAAGGAAAGCGCTGGAGATAACCGCGGAATTGAATATCGCGGTTCAAATTTATCAGACGGAGCATAATCTTAATGAAGAAAAACTTGAATGGCAACTTTTTTCTTCAGATGTTAGCTGCACACAACGGCCTCACATTGGAGTTGTGCTACTTTATAAACTTGCGCCTCTTCCTCCATTCACCTCCTCAGAGATTAAAGCACAGGTTGTTTTAAAGCCCACTTCAGGCAGGTGGCGCCTACTGCCACACTGATTCGCCTTCTTTCGCAACACCTCAATTGAGTGCTTGTTTTCCTCCAAGATCGTGTGCTGGGACTGTCCTGAGACTGTCTGTATGCGTGAACCGACGGTCAGAGAAGCTCCTTTGGGATATCGTTGGTGAACTCATAAATGCCTTCAGAAGCATATCTCCGGGTTCAGCAAAATATCTTTAGCTTTCTGCCGCAAATTTAGTTTATCTCATAAGCGCTTTAATCAGAGTAGGATATCATGTATCTGTGCAATGGAAAGAGAATAAGCAGAAGCTGAAGAAGGCAAATTGCACAACACACGTAGTTGCACCTCCATCTGTTTTTACTCAATATGATTGTTGTTATTCTTACTTCCGTAATGAGTGTGACTGCCGGATATTTCTTGTATGATGGACAACGCTCGTCTGCTTATACGCCGACACCTCCTAAAGCAGCAACCAGACCAGCGTGTTGCGAACGGACCGTTCCCTCCCCGTGTTCGTGGTCGTGGCTTGCCTCGTCGTTCCAAAGTTACTTGCCTCTGTGGTGGTGCGCGAGCGCTTATACCGTTAAGGACGTGTGGACAGTCAGTTGTGCGCATCTTGTGGCTCCTGTGACCCACTTGAGCATTTTATATCACACTGTTCGGCATTCGTTACGCAGCGGACGCAGCTGATTAAGGAATACAGATTCCTTGAAGTTAAGTGCGCGACCCTTGACGATTACCTCTTTTCGAGAGGGTGTGCTTCTCGACGCGACCAGGCCCATCGAGGTCTGCTGACTTTGTTTGATCAAACGGATCCGGCCACCCGTTTATAGACGTTTTTTTTTTTCCTGTGTTTTTACTCATTTTTGCCGATGTCTTCATTTTTTCTTACTTTCCTATATTGTTTCCTCCTTCCTCCCGAAAGAGTAGGCAAGCATTTTGCACCTCTTGGGGCCAGTTGTCAGCCTGCTCTCTCCCTATTTCGTCTGTGTCCTTGCGTAAATAATAATAATAATAATAATAATCAATCAATCAATCAATCAATCAATCAATCAATCAATGATTTATTTAACGTGCCCAGGAACAACCGTAAGGTCTTTGTGCTGGCGCACGCAAAAAAAAAACAATAAAAATAAACAATACAATACAGACAGTTTTCAGAAATAAAAAGAGCGAAAACACGTAGACAAAGAGAAATGAACACAAAAGGGGAGGAGTAAAATAAGACAACACGAGAAATATTGACGGGGCACAAAAAATTAGATTGCATATATACAACTATGTGGAAAGACTGAGAAGGGAAGACTTTGTACATTGTGCCACACTATGTCAAAACAGTGCAAAGCTCAGATAAAAACAATGATTGTGGGCTATGAAAAACGTCAAGATCAAGAAAATTAACATTATAGAGACTTTGTATTCTGTGAACGGTAGAGTGTTGGAGGAAGCAGGCGGGTACATGAAACGGTCTGTTCTCTCTGGTTAACTTACGCGGAATTCGAAAATTTACACAATTGATAAGTACAGGGCAGGATATGATACCGTGGACTAGCTTGTAAAGAAATAAGAGATCAGAGCGATTTCGTCGGCAGTGAAGTGATGGCAGCGATAATAATTCAGTAGCACTTGAACGAGATCCAGAGCCATTTTTAGCAAAGCGATGGTTATATATGCTGAGTAATTTTTTCTGGACTCGTTCAATGGTGTTACCGCTGGATTGAGCAATGCCATTCCATATCACGGACGCATACTCAAGTTGCGGAAGACATATTGCCGTGTACAATTTGTGTAGGGCCATGGGAGACCTGAATTCTCGAGATATTCTACAAACACATCCGAGAGAACGAAGGCCCCGCATAGCAGCACGCTTAACGTGAGAAGAAAAGTTTAACGCGCTGTCAACAACAACACCAAGATCACTGATTTCATAAACCTTGCATAACGGCACAGAATTGACAGAGTATTGAAATGACACGCTAGATGTTTTGCGAGTGATACACATGAATTTTGTCTTCGAGGTATTCAAAGAAAGGTTATTACCGTCGCACCATTCAGAAAAAGAGCGCAAATCTGACTGCAGCAAGCGACAGTCGTTAACTGAATGAATTTCCTTAAAAATCTTGATGTCATCGGCATACAAGAGGAAAGAAGAATTACGAATGGCAAAAGAAACATCATTAACGTAAATTAAAAATAGGAGTGGGCCTAATACTGACCCTTGAGGGACCCCACTAGTCACTTTATACAAAGAAGACGTTTGGCCATTTACGGCAACATAACAATATCTATTGAGCAGATAGCTCTGCAGGAGATTCACAACTGACAAGTCAACATCAAAGTGCGCAAGTTTAACCATAATCAGCGTGTGGCTGACTACGTCAAAAGCCTTGCTCAGGTCACAGTAAATTACGTCAACCTGTCCTCTCTGAGAAATAGGTGTGGAGATCTGCGTCATGAAACTAGCAAGATTTGTGGTAGTTGAGCGGCCAGCGAGAAAACCATGTTGATTAGGAATCAATGAGTTTTTCACACTAAAAGACAATATGTCGTGAAGAGCCAGCCCGAAGATCTTTGATGTGGCACATAGTAGAGAAATCGGGCGATAATTAGAAGCATCTGTTTTAGAGCCCGACTTAAATACTGGAAAAACACGAGCAGTTTTCCACATGCTAGGAAATGTGGAAGTGTCCAGGCAGTTATTAAATATTGTAGTTAGTACTGAGACAAATATACTACCATAAGCTTTTAGTATGGCGGAGGGGATGCCATCTGGCCCACATGATAAGGATGGTTTTAAGCGCTTAATGCATTCGCAGATAAGATTTTCATCCAGCGACAAAGCACTGGATGAGCTAACCGCCTTGGGCTGTTGTCTGATATCAGAGCTAGAGTCTGAGGCCTTATAAACGGATGAGAATAGCGTGGCAAAACAGTCAGCGACGGCATGCACTTCTACCCCATTTGAGTCTAGTAGTCTGAAGGACTCTCCGCTTTTGCTAGACCGTTTACGTACATACTTCCAAAACTCAGCCGGCCTGTCAGAGGCGCTTTTTTCTAAGAATTCAATATACGAACTATGATCCCGTTTATATAGGCGTTTAGAGAGAGTTCGAAGGAAGCTGAACTCTTCCTTCCACTTGCTGGATGGAGAACATTTAGATTTCCTGTGTGCGTGATCTTTATGCTTCAGTGCACTGATAAGTTCAGATGAGAACCAGTGGGAATATTTACGTTGTTTAGGTGTATATTGGGGAATAAAATTACGCATGCTGCTCAGTACAAGCTCCGTAAACCGATCAACCTGCTCATCAACATTTGGTTTGTCAGTAACCTGTGACCACTCAACGGTAGACAAGTGATGATAGAGGCCCGTGTAATCACCTCGCTTGAAGGCAAATCTCGGAGATTTGTTTACGTAACTGCTGAAGCTCGTTGTTTCGGCTGATGCGGATAATCTTACGTTAAGTGGTGGGTGGAATTTGTCCGGACGTACAAGAGAGATGTCGGAGCGGGAAACTTCAAGGGGTTGATCGTTTGACACACACAGGTCTAAGACGTTGCCACTGGAATTGCGACTGGGTTATGTTGCAGTAGGGAATTAAACGCCAGAAAGTCCAAGAGCAGGCTGCACTTTTTCTCTATGAAATGATTGTAATGAGAAAAGTAAGCGTGCTCCAGTCAATTCCAGGTGCATTGAAATCCCCAAGAACAATAATTCTGTGCCCATTATGAGAAGATATAATAATAATAATAATAATAATAATAATAATAATAATAATAATAATAATAATAATAATAATAATAATAATAATAATAATAATAATAATAATAATAATATAATAATAATTTCCACTATTGTGGGAGAGTTCCGGAACGCTATTCTTGTCCAGTCCTATAACGTGGTTGCGTACCTTGTGACCGAGGGGATAATCACGAACAGGAAAAAGAACAATTATCTCGCTTAAACAGCAAGCGGCCACCTTAGTCACAAGTAAAGGCAAGAAATGATCAGGTAATCACTGAGAGGGAGAGCGTGAAAAAAGGAAGGAGCGAGAAGAAATAAAAATGCGCCTGTTGAAAATGAACGTGTCTCTAAACTCCTTTTTTTGTCGCTATTGTTGTTTTCTTGCTTTTCTTTTGCCCACATTACGAAGGCCCATCTTAAGAGCTCCCCAAATCGGACTCGACACTTATTCCTTAAGGCGTGCGCTGATTGCATAGAAAGCTAGCGCGACATTGCCCTAAGCACTGCTCCTAGATTGCCTTTCACTGGTTGCTTATATGCCCCAGCTTCAGAGGTGAAAAGGGCGAAGCATAGAGCGAGTTAGAAGAACTTTTTCAGCTCGTCGCTCGCTTCTAAGCTGCGGGAATGGCCTGTAATGGTAATTCTTCGTGGTGTTGTAATCCCACCAATGGAAATCGCTAACCCCTTTGGTGTGATAAGCGAAGTCGATTATTTAGCGTCATCGATCGCTGCTTCATGTGGCGCTCATATTTTACTTTGTTTCTGGCAAGAAATGGGGCTTACAATACGCAGAAGGTTATACGAAACTGAAGTGACATCGCACCTACTCGTCTGAGTGGATTCCCATTCTTCTAATCTATTCCAGACGTTTCTGCTAACAGTAGGACTTCTTACACTCCCCAGCGTTGACCAACTACCTGCATTTGCCGTACAGAAAAATGCAGGTGAATGGCATTAAATTTTATTTCAAGAGAACGAGACTACCTTGGAGATGTCTTACGATATGGAGGACACGTCACACTGACGAGAACTCACTAATCTAGTTGATAGTTCGTCTTCATAATGTCTTTGAAAGTACGAGAACACCTACATAGGCGTATACGCGTGTGTGAGATGACTTTCTCGCTCATTGAAGGGTGCGGAAGGGAACGAAGTGCTGTTATATATATAATGCACGTTATCATTATTCTCGCCATCATTCACGCAACTCATGTCGCAGGACGAATCCTGCTTTTTGCCCGGCGGTCTTCTTGGCCAAAGGCCATGTCTTGAGACGATCACTCTCGAAGACCCTGTCACTTTCACGAGACGGGCGCGTATGTGTCCACGTGCGAAAACGTTTACGGCCTACCGTCTTAGCACGGTTGGCACAGTGCCAAGCCGCCGTGACTTGTACGCAGCCAAACGGGCCCGGCGCTATAGCCTCGTCAAATCTAGCGAAAGTGACAGTGTCGCCGCGAGTAATTGTTTTATAGTGCGGTTCCAATATAACGAGTACGACTATTATGTAATGAGAGAAATACACACAGCGCCTGTTCGCTAGGCTGGCTGTTCTATTATCGGACATCGTTTTTCTCGGGCCAGTAATCACAATTACTATGTTAGTGTTGCTACTCTGCACAGAAGACAAGAAAAAACATGACTGATCCCTCCGTCATAGGAATCGGTATAACACGAAAGTGAAACATGTCTTCACAGAAGTAGTGCTCATTGTGTAGTGATATATGAGAGCTTGTACAATGTCTATTCGTGTTTGTCCGCTATAGCACCGTTTGACGTGGATGCACCCATGTTGACGGCATGTCTCTATCGCGACGACTAACGCCCATGATCATGATTAAACCGTTGTGGTAGCTGACGTTCTGAACATATATTTGGAAACAGCGAATCGTGAATCCCGCGTAAGGATGATATCAACAATCTCATAATCAACACTGGTACAGGGTATGCACTTCTTCAAAGCGTCGTCAGTTAAGGAGAGAAACGGCACGGGGTGCGCTTTTTAGCAATGGGTGACTGATGCCTGCGCTCATGCATACACTACCACACAATTCGCTTCAGCAACACGGGAGGTAGATGTTCGTAGCCTGAGCCGCCAACGCGTGCGTCCCGTTGGCTTCTGTCTCGCAGGCACTTGTCTCGCTCCACCAAGGCACGACATTCGCCCGTCGAAATTGCGTCCTTTCTGCAACGCGTATTGCAGCAGTTTTGTTAGTCGGTGCTCTCGCAATCGGCGGCGGAGAAATCCCGTTGGCGCATGTGGAAGCTGTACTACTCCGATGAGCCGACGCACACTAACACGAAGCGAAAGGCAAAGAACGAACTGCGTCAAGGGTGCCTCGGCGATGCCAGCGCGCCGACGCACACCGAGACGTTTTAACCATGACCTCCGATATCGCGCGCAATCTCGGAGTAAGCGCTAGTAAATGTCGATCGTGAACCATTACTTCTTTTCACCTCTCACAGACGGCGACACCGCCTTGCTCCGCCCCGCCAGCTACATCGCCAACAGAGAACACCGTGCGAAAGAGAATGTGTGAACGACATAAGGCGCGTTCGCGCCTTGTCCTGCATCTGCCGAGTTAGCTTAGTCATAAAGAAAAAAAAGCCGAGTTAGCTTATTCGGTAGGGCGTCGGGCGCTTGCCGTCGCGGCCACAAGGTCGTGGGTTCGAATCCCAGCGGGGAATTTCTTGGTCTCTTTTTTCTTTCTCACCCGTTGGCGTCCTCTTTATCAACGTCATATCCGTGACGGATGTACTTGGTGGACCCCGGCATAAAACACTTTCGTGTTAAAAAACAACAGTGTAGTGTATGTACTCTTTGCTGGACCGGTGAAATACACCGGCAAACAACGAAAAAAATTACAACTGGCTTCCACCTTTCTTGATTAGGTAGTTATTCTGTTGCCGTTGCGGTATTTCCTAACATAGTGGTACTTTCTTACACGACGTGTTGACACGTCCACTCCGGTGTATAACGGTGACCTGTGTGCAGCTCGGCGATGCATTTAGTATGCTTCTTTCAAAAGACTGGGCACAGACGCTAGAGTTTCCCGAGTCGCGTACCTTTTTGTTGTTGCTCAATAATGCACCTACTTTTGCATTGTTACACATAAGATATGAAGGTCAGTTATTTGCGACGTGCGGTGTGGCATCAAGTGTATTGATGCAACAAAGATGTTCGGTAAAATATCAGGAGCATTCAGGACCATTCACTGTGTGTCCTTTTTTGTCAGATGGCTGATATCTACCCAAGTGCTAAACAGCACCAACCGAAACTTTGCAATACTACAGGAGGGCGAGAAATAAATGAGTTCCCCACCTGTATGATAGATTTTCACCGGATTTAACGTTTTTCTTTCTTTTTTTTAGTGCATGGACAAACTTGAATGGGGGCAGTCGTGCGATAAGAAATCGCCTGGCTGGAGCGGCGTACAAAGGGATTGTGAAAGGGTAACTGAGGATGGTCAGAAAAAGGAGGAAGATATTTTCATTCAAGATAGAGTGACCGCATTTCAGAAGGTGCTCTGCATTTTCATACCTGATAACACCGCCGACGCACAGCATGGCTTTTTGTGAAAGGATAAACCCAGAACGGCAACTTTTGTGTCTTGGCTGTGCTTGAAAAATGCTTCTTCTTGAGCAATGAAGACCGAGGACATAAAACAAGATTTTAAGTTGGTGCAAAAGAAAGTAGCAAGGACGAGAAGAAAATGTGACAAGAACAACTTGATACTACAGAAACAACGCGGCAGCCGATTCGCCTGAGATAATCACGGAGCCGGGAAAGGAAAATTCAATTTACATTTAAACGAGATGCCGTGCCGAGTAGAGAAAGTTTCGAATTTTGAAGACGGAGAGCTGTAGAGAAAAAAAATAACAAGTGAAGACAAACGAACAAGGAGAAATCTAGGAGCCACACTTTGGGTGAAGCGGCCGAATATTTCTTCTTCCAACGTTTATTTATTTATAGCGATGAGTCTCGTCGCGTTACGTCCTGATGAGGGCATACCGTATTTACTAGAATCTAGGCCGGCCCCGATTCGATTCTAAGCCGACTCCCGAAATTCGCAAGGCCAGAAAAAAAAAAGAACCTTAATCATTGGACTCAAATCTAAGCTTGTTTTTTCGCTTCATCATTTTCTTAATTTCACTTAGTGGACACTATCGATAATAACAATTCCTGGGGTTTTACGTCCCAAAACCAAGATGCGATTATGAAGGACGCCGTAGTGGAGGGCTCCGGAAATTTCGACCACGTGGGGTTCCTTAACGTGTGCCCAAATCTAAGTACACGGGCCTCAAGCATTTCCACCTCCTCCGAAAATGCGGCCGCCGCTGCCGGGATCGATCCCGCGGCCTTCGGGTCAGCAGTCGAGCACCATAACCACTAAACCACCGTGGCAGCTTTTTAAGTATCGAGCTGATGCGTTCTTCACCGTCACATCAACGAACGTAATAATACCTACACTTCACGGCATTCACTTCGGTGGTGATGTGCCTCTCTGAGGCCGTTCATAAAAGCAAACACTTAGACGAATTGGTATAGATACGTGACGAGAATGAACGGTGCAGCTTTTACGCAGACAAAGACACACACTAGCGCCGTCTTGTGAACAGCGGGCGGGAAAGTATCCTTTATTCGTAGATTTTATTCGATCTTCTTCACCGTTCAGACATTGTTAAGAGGGTGGAACAAAACTTCCTCTCGGAGTGCATGCGCCCGACAGTGCGCACTGCTAACAAGTCACGCACAAAATGAGCTGCGTCCGGACGTCCCTAATTATTCTTGATCAATGCGAGATGGCTGTGCACTCCCCGAGCGCTTAGTGTGCATAGAGAACGCACCCGCATGCCAGTGAAATCGTTTTGTCGACGTCGCAGATGTCGCTATATAGTTCCTACCGATCAACCTAGCTTTCTTTTTTTTTTACTGGAAAGTTAGCGAAAGCGAGATACTTAATTTGAATGAGTGCGATGCCTTAGTCTGAATTGACTGCGACGGCTTGCGCGTCACTATTTGGAGACGTCGCTGACAGAGTCGACATGAGGATTAATGGGGCGCGGATATCGCACGTTTGCTGTTGCTGTGTTTTGTAGCCGGTGCGCTCTGTTTTGTGTGACAGTATGCACACTATCATGCACTCGCCACAATAAACGGAGATGGTGATATTAAAAGCAACACTGGCACAAAAACAGTGAACGATGATACAGTTCGTTTGTTTCTGATATGCAACAGAGCAGGATGAATATCTAGGTTTGGGCGAATGAAATCACATGATCGTCCCCCTTCCGTTAGGCGCAGCAAGTTAACAGTCCTCTAACGACCATGGAACAGTCACAGCGACAAGCCCGTTGGCATTACTCCGAGGGATGACAGGAATAACGAGAGCCGCAAAGCACGACACATCTTTAACGAAGGCAATGCAGCTCCGCTCCACAGGCCTCCAGTGGAGGCATACTGGTCTCCCTAATGAGGAAGAACCGCAGTGCAGTGCGCATCACTCGGTACGTAGCAGTTTTCCTGGTCCAAAGGAAGTGCTACTGGTCATGCGCAAGTCTTGTTTCATACATTGCTTCAATAATGTAAGTATTGCTCTATTCCTAATCATTTTGTAAATATTTCTAAGTTCGTTTTCTTTCTTTGTTTGTCTCGAGCACCAGAAAACCTGTGCGGGAATTATTCAAAACATAGACAAAAGTCTCTTCTCAATTTTTTGTACGTGCGTCCCATGTCTTCAGTGCTTTTTTTGCGATTGGTTTGTAGTTGAAGTCACATTTTTCCCCGTTACCTGCGAAACTTAGCTGCTATCGCTACAGTAGAAGGACGCCAAGCCGATCAAAGAATTCGTGCCCCAGTTTCTTTTTTTCACCGACCTTAACCCACCGCTGACGCACAAGTACCTGCGGAAAAAGCGCAACCGCTAAGCGATCTGGTTCTGCAGGTTTGCCCCACGAAGGGAAAGAAACCAACATCGGTCGCATGAGACAATCTAGCCCTCTTCGATCAGCCGATCGTAAAGAAAGCCATGAAGTCTAATGGTTTCGCCATAGGACGCAGAAAAGAAGGATTATTCGGGCATATATTCGAAGTCGAAGCCACGCTGGTAGGTGTCGCAAACCCGCTGAAGGATCCGGCCGCGGTGCGCCAAGTGTTGCGTACTCCAATCGTCGCCGCATTAAGCAAACATCACGACCGCACCGAGACTATGCGAGCGACATTGCGTTGCGCTCACCTTGCGCAAACGGTGTCAGGGACAGCAGACAGCGAAAGCGTAAGGGTATACTGGTGCACGGTGGGTTCGTAAAGTGCTTTCTGATCCTCTTACGCAACAAACGATGTCAACCTCTATATACTATATATATGTGTTCTTCGACAAAAGGCTATTTCGGAAGTTTTCCTGTAAATGTTTTTGTATTTCCCGCCATTGTACAACGAACTTGTTTTTACGAGGTACGATGGCGCGTTGGTTTTGTTTTTTTTTTTGTTTTAGTTAGGGCCACTGTCGTTGTTCATGCGAGGTTGCACGCACGTGCTACTATTTTCTCGCTCCTTTCTGAATATTCTGCGTTCGTTTTTATATATGTAGTGCCCTTTTGTGGTGCAATAAATGTTGACTCATGCTGTTCCAAACAATCCGAGGAAATAAAACAGAATAAATTACTATTTATTCTAATAAATTATTATTTATTCTAAATAAATAGAATAAATACCAAGAATAATAATTCGTGTTTGAATATCTGTCTTTATGCCTCGCTCTCGATTTAACTCTGGCTTTGCTGCAGTAACAAAGAGTTGGCGGCAGAGCACGCTCCACAGAAACGAAAGTTGTTTTTGCCTTGCACTAAGCATCACTTTACTGCGATAGCAGTTATGCGCAAAATTGAAGAAATTGCTGAACATCACGAGTGCCGCCGCTGTGCTGTCCTATGCCTTGTTCCCTTCCTTTTGGTATCATATCCAGAGCTGCTCATCGTCATCATAGACAGTTGTTTATTCCTAAATTTTCATTTTGCTTTTCTTTATTCTTATGCTTTCACCGGCTTCATTGGACATTGGCTCATATGGTTGCAAACGAAGAGAGTCCAGCCCCTCGCTTCGCTTTATTCTTCTCGCTCAAACACACGAACGCAGTCACACCCGAACACACGAGTTCTGCCACCGTCCATGTCGTGACGGGTGATAGCATGAATCGAGTACTGCAAAGTTAGTTCCGCACTGGTGTTGTTTGTACTGCTTAAGTTATTGAACTTCTCAAGCGCACTAATCGACCCGGTGAACGTTCAGGCCGTTCACGCCTATGAAGCAGAATATTTTACAACTCTAAAAAAAGAGTAAAACTGAAAACACAAAAGAGAAACCGGGAAGCTTTTAAACGCGTCGTTGATGAGCACCTTGCAATTCCTTCGACACATTAATCTCCATGCCGTCTCCGCCAGCCACGTCGCGAAAACCATGATTTAAGCTTTCCGAGTTTATTCAGACTAATGTGTCACGATCGTTCCCAAATTAGGTGCTTCGTTCTTGTGGGCTTCTAACTGAATAAAAAAAACAGAACTGGGTCGTTTCTTTCGGTACAGGTTCCATCAGCATCTGCGACGTCAATGCGTCAACTTCGCTCGCACATCCGCATTCTCTCTACGCACTAAGTGTTTGGGGAGTGCACAGCCATCTAGTTTTTGTCAAGAATAATTAGGAAGGCCCGGTGTCAGCGTATATTGCGCGTGACTTGATAGCAGCGCACACTCAAGTGGGTATTCATTCAACTTCACTCGCAGAGAAACTTTCGTTCCGCCCCTTCACAAAACTCGTATCTGGAATATCGAAAAGAAATCTGTCTTTTCTTTGTAGTTCAAATTGAAGTGAAGAAAGATAAGAAGGGTAGAGCAGGGCGTGTAGAAATGGGGTCATTGCGTCTCCCTACGAAAAAAAATTTAATAAAAAGGGCTTCGCTGAATATAAAAAGAGCTAATACGTCACATGGATCCCTGAGCTATCGTTCATAGTCCACAGCCGCGCTGAGACAATTCGCTCTGAACATGCATGACGATAATGACACGGTTACCTCTTTCCTGGAGACCTACTGATCAAACCGGAGATCCACAGAATGGGCGATACGAAAAGAATAGATGAATTAGACAACCTAGTATATTCGCTTGTTATTACTTATCCTATCACTAACTTTACAGCGGGCAAGTGAAGTACACGCTGTGAACTACGTAGCGTACACTGCTTTTAAACTATGCAGTGAATTTATGAATAACCTATTTTTCTTTATTCAAAGCGATACAACTTATAGAATGGCACATGCATTTCCATAACTGATTGACTGATTGATGATGTTTAAAGCGACACTAAGGATAAGAAAGATGTCAAAGTGGATGCCCTTGAAATAGCTTTGAACTTGAACGCCCATTCGTAATGTCGTCTTAGTGAAGCGTCAGAGCTGCTCAGACAACGTCTTAGAGCTCGGTAACAACAACAATGAAACATTTCGTTCTTGTTTCTCTATCGCAAAACCTTCCTACACAATCAGAAAGGTCAGAAAGGTCAGAAAAGTCATATACTAGGGCTCGCCATATGAAAGCGACGTGAAATGCAAAGAAAAAGAAATTTACAAGACTGAACCCGAGACGAGGACGACACAAGAAGGTGAAGTTGCTACATTATAAAAGGTCACACGACGACCAGATGACCACCGCTCGCGTTACGGGCAGAGGGCAACCACCGTTATGACAGTATACATATACAATATGAGTTACGGCAGCTCAAGTATCCAGCTGCAACATGTTTTGATAGCGGCGGATGACCGTTTCTATTGCTTCTGCTACAGCGGTTGTTGTGGCAATCGGGCCGCGACTTTTGAAAGCCCACTTCGACAGTACGATATTTACGAGTCCGTATGCCACTGTCGCACAGGCGCATTCTCGTTTATAACGCAACATTGCGCGATTTCGCGACATCGCGACATAGCCAGGGCTCTTGGAAAGGTATTGGTTTCAATAAAGACTAGATTCGCAAGCCAGCATGAACGGTTGAAGAAACAAAGAAACATCCCTCTCCAAAACCACAGCACAGGCAGCATCCAACCAGTCTCGACTATGTGGCCGCCAGGGGTCAGAGGCAATGATCTGAAGCATTTCGTCATTTTCTGTGCACATATGGTAAGAATTGGGACTATGTTTCATCTTCCAAGGTTTGGAGGACCCTTGGATCCTGTGAATTCAAGTGCTTTAGCATAGTACGAACAGGGCAAAAACGTTTTTTTTTTATTCTTCCTGGGTTGGGCGTTATATGTTTTGTATGTCTGTATTTACTTTTTTTTTTTGCCTTCGGCTCTCCGTCTTTATGTTCGAAACTTACCAAACTCAGCAGCAACTTGTTTATATGCAAATTCAATTTCCCTCACAGCCTTCCGTGATTATCTCGGGTGGACGGGTCGCCGGATTCATTCAGAAGTATCCAGTTGCTTCTATCACCATCTCTTCTCTTTTTTTTTCCCCTTCATGCTTGACTTTCTTTGCAATAATCTTAAATCTTCTTCTTTTGTCACTAATATTCTTCGCGCAAGAAGAAGCATTCTTCGGGAAATTGCGACTTGCCGTTCTAAGGTCATCCTATCAAAGCAGCCGATGCTGCGTGCCCGAGTTGTTATCAGGTATGAAAATGAAGAGCACCTTCTGAAATCCGGCTAGTCTCTCTTGCATGCGAAAATCTTCCTTCTTTTTCGGACCATTCTCAGATTCCCTTTCACAATCCCTTTGTCATCTGCTCCATCCAGCCGCTTTCTTATCGCACGGCTGCACTCATTACAGTTTGTCTTGCAACTGAAAAAAAACAAAAACAAATATATCAGTGAATTTTTATTACGCAGGTGAAGAACACTTTCTTTCTTTTGACTGGTATTTTTTGTGATATTTGTTTGTTTCACTGATGTGAACGTAAAAGTTAGGTTGGTTCGAGAAGCATCGCTTTGAACGGACAGCATAAGCAAATACACACATATAACAGGAACAAATATACCTTACATAGCAGTGGCTTATTGATCTCAAAGCTCGTACAAGCACAGTGTTTGTAAAAGACAGAAAAATAGCAACCGCAATCACAGCACTGGTTTCTAGTGAGGCAACAGCTGAAAACTCCCCAGTTGGTTTATTGGTGTGCTTGTACCATCCGCCAATCACAATTCGTGACCATTGAGTTGACGTCGTTTGTATTTAGCTTGTTTCTTCAGCTTAACCACGACTACATTTTTTTTATAAAAAAGTAAAAGGTGTATTTGACATTAACTTTCGCACTGGCTTAGGCAAACATTCGTATGTCATCCTGAGTATTCGCCAGCAGGTTGCAAGTTTTGAAAAAGGTCCATTGTCCGCCATTCCACGACTCATGGAAGGCGGTATCATTCGGTGTTGCTACAGAAAGCCAAGCTCCAAGTGGTATGGTTTAGCTCGACTACGTTACTTCTAAAATGAAAATAGAAACATACACCATCGTAACTCCGTTGTGGAGGACATCTCAACAACAATGACAGCGAAGGGCATCGGAATATCAAGGAATAGAAGCAAAAAAATGCAGCCGTGGCGAAGACTGACAAGAAGGTTGGCTTAAAGACAATACCCGGCTCGGTCTTCAATTCTCGACTAGTGGAAAGGCATGCGGCATTGTGGTGAGACGCACTCTAATCTGCGCTAACATAAACCGATGACAACGTGCTTTCGGCATGGTGGATGTAAAAAAGGCCTTCCGCGCTCAGCAGCCAAACATATCAATCGAAAGTGGAAATCTATACAGTTCCAGCCTGCAGGCGTCTAAGACGGTGGTCATTCTCCTGAAATCGTAATCATTGTTTTTACATCTTCATATTATTTACTCATCTTCAGCTTGACCTTGGCGCAGAAAAAAAAACACTTCTGCGCACACCTCGACCGCGCTGTTGACCTTAGACATAATCCAAGCGCCAGTATTCTTGCTTGAGTTAGCTGGCGTGGCCTTTCAAGTCGCAATACAGAATTCAGGGTCTCTGTACTGCGTAAGCGAAAGCTTACGACAAGGTGTTGGGTAGACATTCCAAGTATCAAGTGGACCTATAGGAGATTGCGAATGTTAACTCAAGATTCTCAATTTATTACTGCATTCTAATTTGCCTCTCGACCATTGCAAAACATTGAAAAAAAAAAAAAGAACATCATCCGGCCAATTAGGTGCGATGCAAATTCAGATCCAAAAACGCAGTCACAGTTTGCCTTGTGCACGATGGTTAACCTCATTTCTTGCCTGAAAAAAAAAAAAGATAGATTACGTGCGCCGCAAAGCAGCGATCAATGACAAGATGCAAAGGATCTTGCTTAATCACGCCAGCGGGGTTAGCGATTGCCATTGATGAGATCCCGGCATCCAAAAGAACGACATTACAGTCCATACCCGCGCCATGGTATTAGCTAAAGTCATAAAAAGCTAGTAACTACTCCGACCTTTGAGGCTGTTTCTTCCTTTCATTTTTCGAGCCACTGAAGCTAGAGCACAAAAAAAAAGAAACCAATCAGTGCCAGCCCAGAGGCAGTGCTTTGGGCAATGTCGTGTGGAATTTCTATGCAATGAGTGTTCACCTTGGGGAATAAGTGTCGGTTCCAATTCCGCGACATTCGAGAGAGACAGAAAGTCGAGAAGAAAGACTTGTAGAGGAATAATTTCCAACGGGCAAATTTTCTTCGTTGATGCTTTCTTTAGCGAGTGAAATGGAAGGATTACTTCGATAAAGAAAAATAGAGCTCTTCCAACAGTTCGTGAAGAGGGAAGGCCTGCGAAGCTGGGAGAGCGTTCTGACGGCGAGGCGTAGCAGGTACGTTTGGCTTCACTTGTCCGATTGTCGTCTGTGGCATTGGCTCGACGGCGACAAGCACACCCCCTCTTCTGGGCGCGCCGACGTTCCTCGTACTGCCACTGCTTCTCTGGAACGTACGACAGGCGTCCGACCCATGCACATCCCTAGCGTGATCTCTTACGTCACGATACAACGAACGAACGCGATTGGTTGACTAGACGTATTGTACAAAGACTACGGTAACCTATTAAAGACGGCTACGCCAATCACAGCGTGCGCACTAGCACGGATGCGCTCACGTGGCTGTCAGGTAGGTCATGTAATGAAGAAGCAAAACTTAAAATCCTGCGAAAAGCGCGGTCTAATGCAGGCTTTCTATCCTAAGTTTGAAAACGCCGCCAACCCGCGTTTCATACCACGCCACAATATGTCGAGATGTGTCTGTCTGATTTACGCTGCCTCAAAGTCACTGCCGCCTCTCCCTAGGAGCACTGTGGTGATGCCCTTTGTCCAGGTGAGCGCCATATTGGGTCGAAGTCGTTGACGTGGACGCCGCCTCTTCTTAATGTGATCTGCAAACATGATGATAGACACGCGCTGGAAACTGCATAAATAATAAGCTTCAACAGAAACAACGAACTCAGACGTTATGTTGAAGGCGTCTGTCATAGCAAGCGTCCGCGTGCTCCGACACAAGATGACGGCTCTGTCGCACGTGTTGCCATCCTAAATCTTGTCTACATGAGTACTCTTTGATCCTAGCACTAGACAGCGTCGCCGTAAGATAATGAACAGGGCGAACATGTTTTTAGAAAAAATTGCTTTCTAAATCATGTTCCGTACATTTCCTCCTCGCTTCGTGCATATTTCATATATGCAAGCGAGAGCAGGTACCGCAACTTGCCTCAATTACGGGACATTTATATGTCTGCTTCAACTCTTCTAACACTGTCGAGGCATTAGACCAGTGGATGGGATCCCGGACCGACATGGTTGAATATTGCGGAAACCGCAACCCAGCCTATGACACATGGTTGCTTGACAATAATTGAGGGCCCACAGCACACGGTCCTCAAGGCAAGAAAACGCAGGAGCACGTTGACTGCAAACGTGTGGGTGAGCAGAGACGCCGCGATTTCTGAGCTAATGCGCGTGTCCCATGGGTTTCCGAATCAACAGCCGCAGGGCGTCGCGGGGTGTCGAGCCTGGCTTCAAGGTGATCGGGGTTCACAGGAGGAGCAGAGGGTTTGGCGACGAGTACAGGTCGCAATCGCAGGTGTGAACATCAGTCGCCAGTCGCAAATGGTTGCGCAATCAATGCTAGTAGAAAATCTGAATGATTCTTAACGTGATCATCCTTCATACGGGCATTGGTGCAAGCAGTCTTTTGTGCGACGTACGCCGATCAACCTTTCAAAAGCTCTGGTCGTTTCTTTATTCAATGAGCTGTTCGAACTTTCCTTCACGTTCAGAAGTGAGTCTTACGAAAGCGCTATGCTTGTACTGGTGTCATGGTGTTGCAGCTCTACTCACTTCGCCAAGTTGGTACATCTCAGCATGCTTAAGTTTCGTTTTTGTGCGTGGCGACTTAACTGGTATGCAGTGAATTTCTCTGTGTAATTCAAAGTAATTTTATGTCGTAGCTCACATATCTATATTTTTATTTCGTTTCACCACTCTAAGCACTTTCCATTAGGCGAAATCTCTCACCCAGACAAAGAGTTCGGGGCCTTTGAGCATGAAGTCAGCCACAAAAGTACTGAAAACGCAAATAAGCAATTCCCATATCTGCTTACGTAATCTGGTCTCTGAGTCTCTCACTCCAGGTCTTGCGGGCAGGATTTGACTTTGATGAGAAACACAACACCGTACCAGCTTTTAAACCAAGACAGCAGAACACGTATGCGCTTGCGTCAGCTTAAAAAAAGTGCACGAAATTTGCCCAGCTGTTTCAAAATCTACGCCATCCTCGAAATGAAAAAGACTCTCAGATTTCGCTGCTCGAAAGAAATGGGAAGAAAGAGAATCCGGGCGCACAAAGCAGCATTTATCTGCGCCTTTAAGTAAGGCCTAAACACAGAAAGCGTAAATACACGGGGATCAAATGTTTCAGTTGTCATTGACGTTCATGTCGCAACGAATTTCAGTGCCGATTTTGCGGTGGCAGAAATCACATGACCGAAAGCAGTAACATGAAAGATGCGTTTGGGGTGACTGCAGTGATTTCTTTTTTGTACAGGATACCGATTTGTTTTGTCCCAGAGAAATATCTCTTTTTTTTTTCCTGCGTAAAAGTGCTCCTCGCGACATGAATAGTCTCATGGTCAACAGTGTGTTAACTTTCGTGGGCACGTATCTCGTAGTGTGTATTCTCAGATATTTAGGTTTGTATCTGTTCATTGCTGGGTTTCTGAAGTTGTCACCTTAACTCCGTTCTTTTATAATTCATTTTTCATATATTCGTTTAGAGATCACTGAAGTGGCTGTCACAGACCTCCTATTTATGAGGTCTGAAATAGTCTGACTGCTCGAACTATTTGGCGGCATTTGAAATAGCCAAGATATATTAGTCAATGTATAAAATATTCCAGCCGTACTATGAAGCAGTGCTAACTATTTACGTTGTTCACGTTACGTTAGTCTTCTCCAAAAAGGCATTGCGTCACAAGTAAGCGTACTTGCATTACTATCTTGTTGAAGTATTCAACACGTTTAGTTGTATTCACCTGAGGTGATAACGTACGAAGAGCATTACGTAACACATGAAACGTTATTATGGTAAATAATCTGCTCACTTAGAGCGAGCGAGCAAGCAACTTTATTGAAAAAGACTAAATGAAACACGAGTTTTATTCTGGGGTGTTTTGGTAACACCTCATCCAATGTAAGCGTGTGCATATCGTAAACGCAAATTACGAACACTCCCTTGTACTCCATAAGGCGTGCTTAATGAGGTTATAGCTGCGTGTCGGCTTTCGGAGCACATTTCGGAAGTCGTCACAGTGGTCTTCATTCAAAATCACTCACCCGTAATATGTAAGTCTGTCTGGATAGGGTAACGCAGCTCGTTACGCGATATGATGTGATGGCTTTCCGTTGTTTTCTGTTCCTTTTCTCTCTTCTGTTTTCCTTATTAGCCCTATTGCTTCTGTATTCTTGACAATTTTCATTTCAACGTAACATTTATGCAATAATTCTTTCAACTGCATGTATCTGCAGCGCCTTCGTTCCACTTTCTGTGAATAAATTTTGACAATATCAAACATACTACCCCTTCACTTCACCTAGAAAAAAGAAGAAAAAGTAACGAACAGAACAGAAGGCTTTGAAGATAACGGCATGTCTGCGTCACTTAATGGAGACAGAATGCCATGGCTACGACGCTTGTGAAAGCCAGGATAGCGCACAATGTCTTAATCTTTTCCCGCATGATAACGAATTAACGCGACAGTCTTCTGCCCGTCCTGCGTCAAGAGTGTGGCATCACAGACTTCCTAGATGCAGATATAACGACATGCATGACATTGTGGGTGCACACGTTATCAGTGAGAATTCCGAAATTCGTGCTAGTATACTGCGCGTTTCTCGGCATCCTTGTTAAAAAGAGTAATAATAATATCTGGGGTTTAACGTCCCAAAACCACGATATGATTATGAGAGACGCCGTAGTGGAGGGCTCCGGAAATTTCGACCACCTGGGGTTCTTTAACGTGCACCTAAATCTAAGTACACGGGCCTCAAACATTTCGCCTACATCGAATGCAGC
>NC_051178.1:123541177-123577513 GCF_013339695.2 Rhipicephalus sanguineus | reverse complement strand
TAATTCCTATCGCAATAAAAAAAACTGGATTTGTGATGTAGTTACTTGTCCTCTTCTTGTAAAAGTAGGACAGGGGTAAAACATGCTCTTCTTTCGCTCTTCGGAGGAGCGGGAGTAACTACCACGAATTCCTATCAACTAGCAAAAACCGGTATACCCTTCAAAGTCATGGTATTTATTTTGTCAAAAGTCAATTACGGCTTTTTTTAGCGGGCTCAATTCTTTGTGTCAAGGGAGTGAGCACGATCTCAGAAGCAGCACGTCAATGAGTGTACTCTTTGATGTGCGAGTCCGCTGTTCTGTTAAAAATATCGCCAGGCCTGCGTGAAACACGCTGCACAGTCACAGCGAAAGCTGGAAGAGAGGACTTTCTATAGCCCGTTGTAGACTCTCTTGAGGGAACTAAATACAAGTACACATGAAAGGTACCCACTACGTCATAAATTATCGTAATTTTTCTGAAGTAGCGAAGCACCCATATGTCATTTTTTGTCATTCTTCAGAGAATCGTGGTACCCACCCGCAGGACTTCTGTGAGGCATTATGAGCCCTTTGCGCTGTGGCTGAGCCCTTTGTAACGGGGTTGAAACATTCCACCAACTCGACTCGTTGCTGCACTTCCGGTATGTGTGAAGCCAGGAACGCCAGGTTGTTACATTTCTTTTTGGCCACACTATATTACATATGTTAACACGAGTTCCTCGCCGACATGAACGCCTGCATAATAGAGTATTTTTGCGAAACATACAAAGCACACAGCGTGGCACTGTGGTGAGATACTGCGAATGCCACGCAGAGGGCTCGGATTGAAAATCCCATCCCATCCTAGAAACCTTTTTTCTCATTTCCATTTTTCTTATTTCACGCGATAGCGGTTACGGAGACAGGCGGCGGACAACTATGGCGCCAAAATCGGCTGTTGTGATACCATAACAGCTTTCCCTGCAACAAACTTCAGTGCCCACAACGCCCTCTCTACGCTGGCCTGCGTGACAGGCGCGGAAAAGTCCGCTTGCGTTGCTGTAAGCATCTCTGGTTGCCACTGTTTTCGTTTTTCGTACAATTTCAACATATATTTGCTTTGGGATTCCTGCCTGAGGTACGCGCTAATACTGTACTTTGAGATGTGCATAATTGCTCACGTTGCATGACCTCAGTTGCTCCGGATCGCCAAGTTTTCTCGTGAACCGAAAAACGATCTTTGAAAATTTGGTTTCACTCCTGAACGAAATAATAGATAAAGCTTTGGTTACATTTTCGTTTTGGTCAAAAATATCGTTTTCTTTTTCGTTTTTGATTTTCGTTCCGTTCCGACACACTGGTCTCCGGTAACAGCTTTGCCAAAGCAACGCCTCCTCTAAAAGCCGTCTATGCCGTGTTAGCGCGTGGGCATATTTACTATATAGCGTGGGCTTGCGCACGTTGGTGACATAGTGTGGGTTCGAAGAGCGTGCGTTTCGATAATGCGCGAAGTCGAGAAACGCGTCTCGCTCTTTACAGATGCTATGAGCTTCAACCACCCTTACTACTCAGATAACGCCGAAACAGCTTAACTAGAAGTCAGAGAATGCAATATCAAGTGATAATTACTGCTCGTGTCGGATGTATTAAGTGGACGCTGATTGCACAGGCACACGGCGGAGCGATGAAAGACATGCGTGGTTGTCCTTATTTGCGGCGACACCTGCGCTAATTATAGATTTGCCGTCTTTTCCAACGGCACTGTACGTGGGCGGGGTCCGAAGAAACATTGGCATTTGTCTCCCGGTTGCAGGCAAGCGGAGGCGGCACCATTAGCAGCCTGCCCGGGATTGTATTTCAAAGCGATCGCTTCCACGAGCCTTAATATGTCTGCCCCTTCGACAATATTCCTGCGTATCCGCATCCTATTCGTTCTTGCTACGTAGCAAGCTAATCGCGATCAGAGTGCGTGCACTGCCTTACATGCACGCAGGTAGTACATAACTTCCTGCAGTTGTCGCTGTTAAGCAAATTCCAGCGATTTAACCACCCTCGAACAGCACTCAATGATTTTCTTTTGTCCAAATGGTACTGCATCTTGTAAGTGTCAGGCTCACAGGTTTGTACTGGAATTCTCATCAAGTACTGGATCAGTCTGTGAGGATCATGATTTGCGAGTAATGTGATGTATTGCAGTACATCACTTCTGGTTCCCTTACTGTATATATCTTCCTGTTTTGCCCAGTGTCTTTCTGATATTTTTTTTCTTTGCTCTTACAGCCCGTTGCCGTGATGATCCTTATAGCGGACAACTGCAGTGAAAGGCAGACAGAGAAGGAAAATGCGACGAAGATATGTATTACTGGTGCAAAGGTAGGTCGAAGCTGGCAGCTTCAGCATCATTAGAGTACGTGAAACTCGGTGGGCGGGACTTCTTGTTAAAGCAACCTGGCCAAGCGAGCTTCTTGTTAAGCGGGCTTTCTTAACGCCAACCGTCTGTTGAAACAGGAGAAACTGTAGTGTTTCGGCCATGTCTTAGTGTTTATTGTTTTCTTCGCATGTGTCGACAGCGTACCACAGAAAAATTACACCTGGTACGAACCAAGTGTAATATATACTTTTTTTTTTCAGCAGAATGGTAGGTTGACGCAGTGAGGCAGTTTTTCTAAGAGCAAGGGAGGACTGATTGTTGAAGACACCGTCACTCACTGCCTTAAGTTACGCATCTAACAAAAATGACATCAATTCTCTCTCCTACAGTCACCAACAGTAATGGCTGATCCGTAGCCTAGAGTTGGTTAGTACGATATGAGCTTCCGATGAAAGGAACGAAATAAAGCATTAAATAATTCTGGTGTCTTCCGAGAAAACAAATGCACAGAGAAGAAAAAAAAAGAAGTTCCGAAACTGAATACCTCTGCCATTACGGTCGTCATTCGATGGAGATTGTCTAACAAGACTCGATATTAGGCGAGATGGTGCACGCCTCTGGGAAAAATTAAAGCGCAAGAAAATAGACATACACATAGGTCGAGAAACACAGGACAGGCGCTATCCTGTTCTGGTTAACGTCTGTCCTGTGCTTCTAGACATATGGTGCATGTCTACTTGTGCGGTTTAATTTTCCCAAAAGAAGTAGCTTGAATTAACGTCTTCCGCATCGGTAATACGTATTTCATGGCGCCGTGTTTGCAGATGTCACCGGTGTCATCACGCTACCTTGGTTTCGTGCTCCGCGGTGTCTTCCACGGAGCTTCTGTCAGATACGAATTTTTGAATATTCTGCACCGACATGTCATGTCCCGTTTTGCCTTTCGTTTGTGTACGTGTCCCTAAATTACCATAGTAACATAGCGGGTGCGAGTGAAACAAGCGAAGAGGCAAAGAGGGCAATATTACCATTTGAACGAAACTGTAGGTGCACGTTGCTTGAGTTGCATTGGGAAGCGTATGCAATTTTATAACCTGAAGAAAGTTTTAGACGTTTGGTTTTTTGGTTTGGTTTTTCTTGGTTAGATTGTCGAGAAACCTATTTCGCGCTTTCCCCGTCTAAGAGCGCGCAGCTATCGCGGGACCCGTACGACCTCAATTTTTTCTTTCTTCTTCAGTCTTGCCTAGTAATTAAATTAAGCGGGGAGACGAAATATTCTACATTCAGAAATCAGCTGTCAAACACAGTCAAATTAGCTGTGGAACATGGTGTCTTCTACTTTGTATGGGAGAAAGGGTGTGAGGGGGGGGGGGGGGTGAAGGGAGTTACGTTCTGATCGTATTTCTGAGAACAACGATGTAAGAAATTCTGTCTTCGTGTCTTTATATTTAAAGTCATGATATCTTGTCATCTATTCACAAAAAAGAGCAAAAGAAAGAACCTCATAACGGAATTTGTCGGGGAGAGCATCTTGGAAGACGTGAATGAAATACACTCATCAGCTTTTTGAACAATCAGCAAATGGAGAGCAGTAATTTTTTGTGCTAATTCTTTCTCTCCTCTGCAATCTATTTGTCTTTTTGAATTCTGTCGCGCTAAAGAAAATTTCGCTCGCAAGAATAATTTTCTGATGAGAATGGCGCCACAGATGCAGGCATGGCAAGAATAGCAGGACGAACAAATGCAAGCACACGCAGTAGAAGCAGCTTTGCGCAGAAAGCATAATAAAGCTAAGGAGTGCCATTCGTATGTTTGTTTCCTTTTCCTTTCTTTTTCTCTTCCTTTTTGTGCGTTTTTATTCATCTCCTTTTACTTTTTTCCCGCTGTTTAATATTCAATGTATGCTCCATTTAAAGGCACTTCTGCGGACGAATGTGATCTACTCTTTTAATGGCCCATTTCCTGCCGCAATCAGCATTATAACTGCCGCAGACCACCGCAGAGACTTCTGGTGTCAGGTTCAGCCAGCGTCCCACGTGGCAGTAAGCGAAAGATTCTCGCGGTAACCCATTGGGTCGCAGCTACGCTTAATCTTCCTGAGAAGCACTCGCCGCAGTCGTATCTCTATGAGAACTTGGTAAAGGAAATAAGGAATTGGGAACCCCCATGAATGTAATACAAAAGCAAAAAATGAGTAGAAGAAATATAGCAAAGCGGAGCAGAAGTCAACGCAGCCCGAAAAGCGTTGCTCTGGGGAGGTGCCCTGATAAATCACCCTCGAGAAATGCCATGCGTTTGCAGTATACCAGGTAGCAAGGAAGAGAAAAAGAATGTCACGAGTTGCTGAAGTATTTCGGTAGGAATAAAACGGCCCCCAGAGAAGAAGAAAAGGGGGGGGGGGGAGGTGTAGAGAGAAGAATGAGTGCCGGAAAAAAAAACGGGCAGTGTTATCGTTACAATACCGACATTAAAGTTTCTTACAATTTTGTAGATTGCACGCTAACGAAAGGGCGTCAAAGAACGTGAAATCAAAGAAGTAAGAAGCACGGAACTAATATTTCAGCCCCACGTAAAAGAGGAGGACAGCTTGGTTCACACAGTATGCGCCAACATTTGCAAGGCGGGTAAAGAAGCATCTCTCGGAGAAAGGACAGCACTGTAGCAACAATACCTTGAGCAGTGTGCGACGGTTCATCCTGCGAATATTGCATTTGCGTTTTTTCCTCTTAGACATTTTTTTTTGCTGCTTCCCTCTAAATTCGCCTAATCTTCTCAGCCTAATGCAATATTCGCATTTAGCGTCGCGTTGGCCTGTCCTTTCCGCACATATAAGGCCTCAGTAGAGAGAGGAACGTTGGCAGCCCGTGTCAATGGCTTTGGCTTAGATTGACATACTATCTAGTGCTTCATATAAAGCATTATCTAAAAAACTGATAGAATTCCCGGACGAAACTAAAGATCTCTGGTTAATCGGGTTTTTATATTGTTCTCCATGTTAACGATGTTTGGAGCGCGGGATCACTCTCGCTCTACGACATTCTTGCTCTCGTACAATAAAACACACACAAAATGTGACCACACGTCGTTAATGCTTCGAGTTCGTTTGAGGGTTTACGCGGGATTCGAGTCCTGACAATAAAATTTCTTGAGCAAACGCAAGTAGCGCGTCCCCTGTACTTGTTACTGCGGGTCTCTCCACAGACTTCATAGCGGACTCTGTCTTTCGTGATTAGCGGCTTGGGCAAGCAAACAAGGTTCAGTGCCAACAGTTTAAAAATGCTCAGCTTAACCACGGCCGCTGCATAAAAAGAAGGTGCATTTTCTTATGTAGCGGCCGTGGCGTAACGCTTCGATAACTTGGCCGCTCTGAAAGCGATACCGAAGTATTGTTTGTGAGCAGTGTTTCGAAAGCTTGGTTAATCAAGCAACAGAAGATGTCACTTGGCGAGCATACAAGCAATAAAACTATAAAATAACTAATGCCGGATACGTCTTAAAAGTGAATCGCCAGTCATCTTCTCTTGATCCAGAGTTTGAAAGACGTATTTATGGCGCCGTCGACAAACATGAGCATTCTTGTTTCCTGAAATACCTCATCACTCATTCGAACATGCAAACAGGAATGCTCGTGCGTTGATTCTATACATTCAATAAGAAAATTTGGCATGTGTACAAAATATTTCTCCCGTGATCTAAGCTCGAAAAATCCAGCCAGCTCCCCTTCGCGAACACTGCCGAAACAGCGTAGCTTATGCCCGTTATTCATCAGGCTATATCGTACTTCTATGTTTTTCAAGTCCTTCCTTCGCTGGCGCTTAGCTTCGGCCTCTCTTGCGCGAACATCGCGGTTGGCTCGGCGACGGCATGCCCGTTCGCGCGTCAGCTCTTGCTGACGCTCACGTCTGGTGGCTTCTTCATCGGGAGAAGGAGAAATGTTCGCCATTCGGAAATGCAAACTCCTGAACACTGATACTGACACGCTATTTTACACTCCACTGCGCCTCACCGTCACCCCATCTTGGCGCGTTTCTCGCAGGTTCAAACCTCGACAACCTCTGCCCTCGCCCTCGCATCTCGCAGCACGCCCTCGCCTCTCGCCGCACAGCGCAGCCCTGCCCTTCCTAGCGAGCCTGACTCTCGCCATACTTCAAGGCCAAAGGCCACCTAGCTAAACAAAACTCACAGGGTCCCTTGTGCATACACCAACGACTCGAAGGCGAAAGCCATCTTATTTTTATTCTCAGTCGATGTATTGTTCCTGGTGGTGGTGGTGAAAACCGTTTGTTACAAAAGATGAGAGATGTGAGCCTCACAATGGGGCTCTGCATGCTGGGTGGTGTCCCTAATCCGGGGCCCCATTGGTCGATGACGCCAGCCTGGCTCTCCGGATCAAGGCCTTCTGGGCCTGAAGATCTGAGCACCTAGTCAGGGCCGCCTCCCAATCCTCTCGGGTAGGGTTAGGGGTTAGGGCTCGATTACGCTGACAGGCCCAGACCATGTGGTAGGTATCAAATACCTTTTCACAGTACTGGCACCTGCTGTTGACCATAGGGTCAAAATGTTTCACGACAGCGGGGCAGACCATGGTATCAGTAAAGAGTCTCAGGAGGACGCTGTCGCTTGCCTTTCCCAAACCTTTAGCTGGGGTGGGATATAGGCGGTGACTAGCCTTATATTAATCTGCAATATCTCTGAAATTAAGAAAAAGGCTTCCTGCTTCCTCGTCGGGAAGGCTGTCGGTAGGTACTCGGGAAAAGAATGGGCAGACGCATTAGTGGCCTCGTTCCCCCTTAAGTTCTGATGACCTGGAGTCCGTATGATGTGCTTAGGTTAGGGATCAGTGTCCCTTATGCAAGCTTGAAATATTCTTTCGGCGCACCGCCACCCTCCGAAAGCTTTGTGCACCTAGCGTGGTTTTGCACTGCCTCCAGCATCGGAGACACCTCATCTGGTTTTGCACTGCCTCCGTGATTGGCCCACCTTTGTCCAAGCTATGATGTCACGTGATGACGGCATCATGTGATGTTAAGTCACGTGACGTTACGCTAGAATGTGTGACATCATGATGACGTCACAAACTTTGGCAATCTGTGAAGTCATGTTGATGTCATGTGTGACGTCATCACGCGATGATGACCTTTTTGCATCACTCGTGCTGTGTGCAACGCCACGGGACACCGACGCCGACGGTCAACTTACGTTCTTGATGAGGCATCTAAGGCTTTCGGCTTAGATGCCTCATCAAACGAATTTCGGGAAACGGTTTATTAAAAACCGCTTTAAGAATCAATATTCTGCCGGAGGAGTTGTTGTTGGGCTAGTAGGTGTTTGCTGATCGTCATAGTGTAGCGCGAAGACACAAGTACATAGACACGGAAACATACAACGCAGCGCCTGTGTTGTATGTCTCCGTGTCTTCGCGCTACACTATGACGATCAACGAATCAACTTCAGTGTTGAAAAAGAGTCCCATCCTTTATCAACGTCAAAAATGCCAACACGAATTATGTTTATCAGTTCCACGTGCAAAAACAAATATCTAAATGCATATATTACTTTTTATTTCTGACGGCATCATGAAAACAGCAAGGCTTCACATGTAGCAGAACGCGCATTCGTTTTCGCACACCCGTTCAAAAGAAGGAAATCCTGAAGCCGTCCCGTGTACTTTCAAACGGCATCACGTTTGTACAAGTAGTGGCAGTCACGTTTTCGGAGATCGGCGGCCGCGTTACATCGATCGCAATATGGAAAACTGTGTCAGGTGTAGTACTGCTCTCCAGGCCTTTACAGGACGTGTTTGCGAAGCATTATTGCTTTGACATCGTCACAGTCGACTTCACTTTCACTTCTCTGGCTTGCGGAGCTCCCATGCTGCTCACGCCTGTTCAGGTCACTTGTGTAATATCCTTCTTCGCTTCTGCGCAATGAGACTCAAATACGAATTTTGTGAGATTTTGTTTATTCTTACGGGTGTGCCCCATTTTACGATATGGATCACACGTGACCTATTTATTACTCACTGCTCTTGTCTTGAGTGCGAACGCGAACCGCAGTAGCCACACACTACAAATGATTTCATTTCGTCCAAATAAATTTCATACTGTGCACGGAAATCTCTCGTTTCCAATACACTCTTTCTTATTGAATAGATTCCCGCCTAACAACTATCGCCATTTCTTATAGCAAGATTTTCCATCTTTTTTGGCAATTATTGCATGAGTAGCGGTAAAAATCCATATGGCAGTGAAATACGCAACACGTCTTTACAAGTCTCTTCCCGCGTACGAATAAAATCTTATAGCGTACGTCGGTACGTAATCATATTAAGGTCGATATAAACATGTTGATATAAACTGAGGCAGCTCAGTGCAGCGGTTGCCCCGCAGAAAACTAGGATAGTTTAAAATGTGCGCTAACTCCACCATCGAAACGAACAGCGTTATAGTCGGCATGAAGTTTCATGTAGAATCACAGTGCCATGACTCGAAGTGTCACTCGCAGTGAGAGAAAACAAAAAAAAACAACTCCATGCGCTTCGATTTGTTGATTAATTCGACCTCGCGCTGCCAAGTACTAGCTTTCTGGCTTGCTCGATTGGTAAAGCGACTGCCCCGTTAATTCGTTGGTCCCGGTTTCGATCCCCGGAACAGAACGAATTTTTCGGCAACTGAGGAGCCTTATTTCTAAAAAATCCACTTGTGGCTTCGAACTATAAACAGACGGTTGTCAATGTTCCTTTCTTAACCATTCCGCCACCTTGCAGGATTGCGCCGAACCAAAAAATTCCATGTCCTAAACTGCACTGCTGCTACCGTCAGTTTTTCTTGAAGCTGGTCGTTTCGGCTGATCCGTGCGTTTCACTGTTTGTACAACTAAGTCCGTTAAAGCAGTGGTTCTCAGCCATGGATGTTTCGAGGACCCGTTGTGGACCGGTGGAAGTGATAAGGGACCCCTTGCAGTGAGAGAAAAGGGGACAGGGTTCTTAGACTAACACAACATGCAGCGTGAAATAGGTGCCTTTTATTTCTCCCTGGCAAAACGTGGTCATACTAAAGTGCCACGCCAGTTCGATATCAACAGCTTGTCAAAAAGTTGTGCGGTCTGCAACCACGTTCAACCTTTTTCTAGCTATGTTTGCTCTTCAAATATACAAGTCTGGAAAAAGCATGCTCGCAGACATATGTCGCAGACAACTGCAAACAAAAGCTTTACAGCCATCTCATGGAGGAGGGGAAAAACATCAGTCAGCTCCGCCGCAATGCAAAAATGTTACGCGTTAAAGCATACCAAAAAGCGGAAGGGGCCGCTGCCACGGGACATAGTGTGCCTCCAAAAAAGATTCAGTTTTATTATTTTTTTAGCACAGGTTTTGCAGACCCCCCAAAATGGCTTCATGAACCCCCTGGTGTCCGCGGTCCCTCATATCAGAACCACCGCGTTAAAGAATTTTGTCTGCTAAAGTGTCAAACATACGGGTATGCATTTGTGTGCTGCCATGCCTGGCATAGGATGGCAGGGCCGGCCTTGCAAGAATACTGAAAGAAATAGAGAGCGAAAACGGCGAAAGGCAGGGATATTAACCAGGTGCGAGTTCCCGGTCTGCTACCCTGCACTGTGATGGTGAGGTAGGGGAGTGGAAATAGGACAGAGAGAGAAGGAAAAGCGGGGATAGCTGACGCCACAGAATGTAGCCACCGCGGTGACGAAGAAACAACTCGGCATGTTCAGTGCCATATTCGTAGACTAATTGGGCTCCAATAAGGCATAAGGTGCAGCTACAAATATCCTGTTTTCCGTCAACACTATATAGGTATGATAGAGATTAAAGGAAGGTAAACAACCTCTATTGAGATGCATGCGCTCAGCGAGAGTGCATCGTAACTTTGGTCGAAACGGCAAACAGGTAGGCGAGAATAACGAGGTAACTCAAGCACATTGATTGCTTCCAGACTCGACCCGCGCAGCTCATCAGCTAATTGCATTGCCTACCACGTAGCTACCCTGGACGAAACCCAAACCAGAATAATATTCGAGAGAATCGGAAAAAGAGCCTTATATAAGCTAACGAACCGCGATAGATGACGTGAGTTGAAGCAACGTTAACGTGGTATGGCACGGCTACTTTGCTTGCTGTTGTTCAGAAGAGCTTAGCAGCGCACCTGTGTAACGAAAAGCAGAGCTCCGTAGCCTGATGCGTAATTAAGCTCCGTATTAGGCTTCCAATCGGCGTCAGTGCTCGATAATGAAACACAACGCAAGAGCCAAAGTAAAATCAGGAATATATGTACGAGTTGTTGCACCGCTCTAGCAGCTGTCAGTCGCAGCTGCTACGATGTGTTAAAATTGCGTCTGGCAGTGCCTGTTCGAGCAAAGCAAGAAAGACAGTGGCGATGATGGCGGAGGAGCGCTGGAGCAAGACCGTGTATGCGTTCAGTCTGCATTTATTACAGCTCAGGGAAACAGCGCTTTGTTGTTCAAGCATGTTTAGCTGTATTTACGCGTCACACCATGTGAACTGCATAACGAGTTGGTGGTTTAAAGCCGGGAACCCATTACAAAAGGCACACACATTACTGCGCGTATTCCCTTAAGAACACGTAATGGGTGCAGCGCAACTTCGAAAAAGTGTCACGCGCGTAATTGCGCGTGACACTTTACAGAGGGCATACACATTAGTGCGCGCACTCTCTTACACACACGTAGTGCGTACACTGTTGTCATAAAAGTGCTGTTGAAGAGGGCGGAAACCTTTACCTTTACTATAGGTATGTCGAGTGTGTGTGTGTGTGTGTGTGTGTGTGTGTGTGTGTGTGTGTGTGTGTGTGTGTGTGTGTGTGTTGTGCGCGCGCGCGCGTGTGTGTGAGACCGGGCGACTGAACATAATGACAAGCGAAGTAGAGCGCGATGAGGATGGGGCCGGATATCGCTATCACGTTCAACTCTTAAAGGCGAAGCTTAAGCGTCCCCTCAGTTTTTTTTCTTCCACATTACTCCCTTCACATCGATACCACAATTACTACAATACACTTAAAACAGCATAATTAACGTCCCTTATACCTTCCTTGGCTTTCTTGTCTCCTGGTTTTTCATTAAAGTTGTGTCAAACAAAATCCGAGCCTTGAAAGTTCCCTGCCTTTATTCACCGCGAGATCTGACATTTAAGGATCGATCGCCTTATAACACATGCCTTGTGCGGAGAGAAATTAGAAATTAACGTCTTAGCATAAAGCCGATTCTTTTTCAAGATCCTCGTAGCTCATCCAAACCTCCAGTATCACGTGGCCTGTAAACTTTTCTTGTACTTCCTGTTCTTGATGTCATCGATTACCACTTTCAGCGTCGAAACTTTTATCAAATCCTTATTAGCCATGCATGCGTCTGCGGCCGAGACGTGAGAAAGCTGGAATTTTTATATTTTAACACGAAAGTGTTTTATGCCGGGGTCCACCAAGTACATCCGTCACGGATATGACGTTGATAAAATGGACACCAACAGGTGAGAAAGAAAAACCAAGAAAAAGATACCCCGCTGGGAATCGAACCCACGACGTTGCGGCCGCGACGGCAAGCGCCCGACGCGCTACCCACTAAGCCATCTCGGGAGATGCTAGGCACGGCGCGAACGCGCCTTATATCTTTCACACATTCTCTTTCGCGGCGGGCGGAGCGGGGCGGTGCCGCCGTCTGTGAGAGGTGAAAAGAAGTAATACTTCACGATCGACACTTACTAGCGCTTACTCCGAGATTGCACGCGATATCTGAGGTCATGGTTAAAGAGTCTCGATACCAGAGAGGTAGAGTGGCCGCGCTGGCGTCGCCGAGGCACCCTTGACGTAGTTACGTTCTTGGCCTTTGGCTTCGTGTTAGCGTGCGTCGGCTCATCGGAGTAGTGCATCTTCCACGTGCACCAACGGGATTTCTCCGCCGCCGACTGCTTCAACTGCGAGAGCACCGACTAACAAAACTGCTGCAATATGCGTTGCAGAAAGGACGCGATTTCGACGGGCGAATGTCGTGCTTTGGTGGAGCGAGAGCAGCACCTGCGAGACAGAGGCCAGCGGGACGCACGCGTTTGCGGCTCAGGCTACGAGCCTCTACCTCCCGTGTTGCTGAAGCGCAGTGCGTGTTATGCATGCATGAGCACAGGCGTCGGCTACCCATTACTAGAAAGCGCACACCGTGCCGTTTCTCTCCTTAATTGACGACGCTTTGAAGAAGTGCATACCGGGTACCAGTGTTGATTATGAGCTTGTTGATATCATCCTTACGCGGGATTCACGATTCGCTGTGTCCAAATATATGTTCACACCGTCAGCTACCACAACAGTTTAATCATGATCATGGGCGTTAGTCGTCGCGATAGAGACATGCTGTCAACATGGGTGCATCCACGTCAAACGGTGCTATAGCTGCCAAACACGAATAGATGTTGTACAAGCTCTGATATATCATTACACAATAAGCACTACTTCTGTGAAGACACGTTTCACTTTCGTGTTATACCGATTCCTATGACGGAGGGATCAACCATGTTTTTTTCTTTGAGAACGCTGAACAGTTTGTATACGAATCAATCATTGATCGCAGAAAGGTTAAATTCAATGAAAGCTCTTAACGGCTTAATTTTTTTTTTAGATAATAATAATAATTGTCGGGGTTTTACGTCCCAAAACCACCGTGTGAGTATGAGGGACGCCGTAGTGGAGGGCTCCGGAAATTTCGACCACCTGGTGTTCTTTAACATGTACCTATATCAAGTAAACGGGCCTCTGGTGTTTCGCCTCCATCGAAACGCGACCGCCGCGGCTGGGATTCGATCCCGCGACCTTCGGGTCTGAAATCGAGTGCCATAATCACGAGACCACCGTGGCGGGTATTTCTTTTAGAAATGCAATGTTTGACTTGATTTCCTTTATCACTACACGAAGACCCTGTCAGTGTTTAATAGGTGCAGCATATAACAAAAATTTTATATGTAAATGTTAAGAAATACACGAATGTAAGCTTACAGTAAATAACGAAAAGTTATGCTGATAGCTTATGCTAATTATGGTAGCTGATTACGAGCGTCATCCAAGAATATTTGGCGGTGGGCTCGTCTTCCTTAGATGGGAAACTGTATTCATCCAGCTAGCACGACACGTTCTTTAGAGGTTCTCATGGAGGCCAACGTGGAGTCTCAAGTAAAAGGTATAAAAACACCATGAAAGGTCTCGGAGTGACGGCAGTACATCTTAACGAATGAAGGCAAGAAGAAACAATGCGGAAGGGCTTGAAAGCCCGAGGGGGGGGGGGTAGTCTCTTTAACGAGCAGTTCTCAGACGAAGACTCTCGCAAGGAAACACGAGGACACCTTGATGGGAATGAAATGAATTAAAAAGTAAAAAAGACGAAGGAATGGAAAGTAAACGAGGAACACAACTCAGTTCCCTGCTTGAGCTTCACTAAACATTGTCCGTGTCGAAGGCTTTGGACAAAGGAGCAAGGCCTCGCACTCCGGTGTTTCATCAGCAAGACGACAAAGTGGGTCGTTAATTATCGTGGCGAACGGTGAGAGCACAATTTAATTACCGCTGCGCACAATCGCGCGTAAACGCGGAAGGGTCAATAGCGTAAGTGTATGGAGAGACGGAGAACGAAGTGAATAAAAAAAAAGGCGGGGATCGAAACGTAATCCGAGACTACGTACTCTCACTCGAGCCAATGACAAAGGAAATCAGTACAGAAGTCGGTCCGGCCGGCTTGAATTTCGCCGTCTAAGGGTACACTAAGAGTACACTGAGACATGTACACTAGCGCCGCCTATGGAAGTCAGTGGTCGTGACGGACCAATTCAAGCACATGACCATTAGTAACATGGTTGCCGTTCTTTAAGGTCGCAAGAGTCTGACATCTTTCTTTCTCTCTGCAGAGTCATTCATTCATGGCGATAATGGTGGCCGAGTAGCTCTGAAGTTGCATTCCAAGAACGGTTTCCTTCGCAGCTTTACCCCAGGACATCCGGGAAAAAAGGCAGGCCGTTATGAGAAGCGCGTCAACGCTTCATTTTCATTTATGCGTCCATTGTGAAGCTTCTTTTGTTAGGAGTCGACAAGAAGAAGGGAGCGGGGGGTGCGCTACGGTGAAACGGGCCGTCCTAATAGAGAACCCTGCGCATGCCTATGATGAAGACAAAACTTACGAGCGTCACTTTGAACATACATATAGGTGCCCGATACACTCGCGTGTGACCGTCAGATTACTGCCTTTAGTCAGCGCACTTTTTCATTTGCACGCGCATCCCTTTGCAGTTGCCTAGTTAGTGTAGTTTAGGCCTCGCTATCTCACACACTTTATTAGGTCTCATAGTTGACTCTCGTGCAGGCTTTCAAGTAACAGGAATAGATAACAAAAAACGCCAGGCCTGCGCGGAAAGCGCAGCACAGTCACAGCGAAAGCTGGAAGAGCGGCATTTCTAGAGCCCGTTATAAACTATCCTGTGGCTACTAATACAGGTACATTAGCAACGTACCCACTACGCCACAAAGCGTAATTTTTGGGAAGTTGGGAAGCACCCAGCACGACATTATTCGTTGTTCTGCGGAGAAGCGAGGTACCATATGTAAGCGATTATGTGCAGTTTGTTGATGCGGCGGTTGATGACGATGAATAATTATGGTTGCGCCCTTGTAATGGGTTGGAAGCTTTAAACGACCCACTAATTACATAATGCATATTGTGTGACGCCCGGTCGTTATTTAACTGTCCCACCACGCTTTATAACACACTTTAACCGGAGAAACGTAGAGCGAGAGAGAGAGAGAGAATTGACTTTATTGAGACCCTGAGGAAATGGATCATGGGAGCCTTATGGGCTTCCTTGGCAACCAACAGAAGTGCACTTGCGAGGAACCCACTACGCTATAAATCATTGTAATTTTGAGAAGTAGGGCAGTAGGCACTGTGCCATTTTTTCGTCATTCTACAGACAGCCGTGGTACCTGCTAAACGCATGTAAGGCATTATGCGCACTTTGTTGATGCTGTGCGTGATGACGATGAAGAATTATGGCAGATCTCTTTGTAATGGGTTGGAAGCATTCAACAACCTACTCGTTGCGCAATTCGCATTGTGTGACGCCTGGTTACAGAATTCGCGTTGTGCGACGCTTGGTGCTTATTTTACTCTTCTACCACGCTATATTGCATATGCTAATGTGGTTCCTTCCCGACATGAAGCCTGTATAGGACCTTTTTGCAAAACAGTTTCAAGCACCGGCATGGCTCAGAGGTTGAATACTGGGCTCCCACGCAGAGGGCCCAGGTTCGAACCTCGTTCCATCCTGGAATTTTTTTCTTATTTAGTTTTTTTTTTCTTATTTCGAGCGATACTGGTTACGGACACCGGCGGCGGCGGCGGCGGCGGCGGCGGACAACTACGGCACCAAAAACGGCCGGTGAAATGATCTCATAACAGCTTTCGCTGTAAAATAAGAGGACAAGCGCGACAACTACCGTTGTATTGGCCAGCTACCGCAAAAGGGAAACCTTGATGACGGCGATGTATGAACGTCAAGCCAACGCACGCCCGAGAAGACCGGGTGAATGAGGGATGACAGAACCAGGGCTGTTGGTGGTGTCTTTTTTATAGGAGCCGGCCTCCAGGTTCTTAAGCCGGGGCAATGTCCCGCGCCATACGCGTAACCTTAGTTCCAGAGGCGACCGCTACAAGTGCAGCTCGCGCGAAAGAGAAGTCTTCTTCCTCTTTTTTTTCAAGCGCCTTGATGAGGATATTAACGCAGGCAAAACCACATATAGCATCGCCAACTGTAGCATGAGCATGCTTGCGCGAAAGAGAAGTCTTCTTCCTCTTGTTGTTCGAGAGCCTTGATGATGATGATAACGCAGGCAAAACAACATATACCATAGCCAACTGTAGCATGCGGCGCTCGCTCCACTCCGGCAGTGCGCTTTGATACTGAACATGAACACAAGCCCGCGAAGCCGAAGCAGCGCGGAAGCGGCGGCAAGAGAACCTCGAAGAGGTACGGGCGCGGGATGCAGCGACCAAGCGCCGAAAGCGGTCGCTACCTGAAGTTGGTGGCGCCGACGTGCGCTTCAAGCGCGATTTCCTCGACCACACGTTCGGCCACAGCTGCAAGGTCTGCGACCGCTTGTGGTTAGACAACAGCCTGACCACAATTGCTACTCTAACAACGTGTCACGTCTTTATATGAGAGTAGAGGACTTGTACGGAGCATTCACGGTTTACCCGATTATCTCCGAGCCAGCTCCTCAATCATCATTAACTTCGTGGATGTGGCGTGGATTTCTTTCTCCTTCTCGCTCTCTCGTCTTGTGACGTGTGTAAAGCCACGACGTGTATGTCGTATGGCTTTCGCAGCCGTGATGGCGTTGCTATGGCGCTTCGGTGACAGCGTGGCAAGCTTGGGATATTCAACGTCAACGAAGATTAACCCGACGTTCACGAAGTTTATTATAAAAACGAAGTTAAAAAACGAATGAAGGATAGAATAAACTTACGATCCTGAATGAGCGAGTTTGTGGGAAGTTATCGCAGCTTGACTTTCGCAAGCTCTGCACATTGACACTACGGCGTCCCTGATAATCATTTCGTGGTTTTGGGACGTAGAAATGCAACAATTATTATTGCTCTAAACATTGAGTTTAGCCAAGGCACTTGGCGCCAAACAAAAGTGAACTTTTGCCATACGACATTGTCCATGATTTTCGCTTGAAGTTTGTTGTTTTCAAACCGTAAATGGCATTACTAAAGCTGTTATCCATATGCGTTCTAAAAATACTAATTGCGAAAAACGGAAAACTTTTATAGCATTTATTGGACACATACCCATTCTGAAGAATTGGCCAAGAAAAGGGCACAACATATTCGGTGTCATATGCAGAATGGGACAAAGGCGCGCGTTTATAATCTCAATGCACTCTAATGAGACCTAGCCGAAGAGCTACGAAAGTGTATCGACATGTTTACTGCAGTCTATTACGGCATCGCCATTTCTGTGGCCTTCGCGCGCGCACACACTACACGCATATTCACACGAACCCTTTGCATAGCACCGCTTTTGATATCCCCTACATCTGTACGTATCGTATAATATTTTGGGGAGATTATTATCGTCCCAGCAACTGAAGCTTGAGATAATAATTAACTTCGATGTTCCTGAACTACCCTAAGTGATCTTAATTAACGCTTACGAGAGGGGAGGCGGCGTTCCGTCGGACTGCTGAGCGGAGTAATTCAACGCTGTGTAAGTGGGGCTTGCGCTGTTCATCGCTTCGCATTACACAAGGAAGTGGAAGATATGTCATCCGCTTCTATCCCGCAATCGCGAACTCATTCTGCAGCCTGCTGCGGATGACGTGCTATAGAAGATCCCCGAGCACCCTTCGTCATCCAGGACATGCAATTAAAGGCTAGTGAACACCAGTCTCTGTGTGTCAAAGAGACGAATGAAAATTGGGCACCTTATTATTTCACACTTCTCTCTCTCTCTCTCTCTCTTTTTTTTTTGTTTTTACATTTTGACAGTGTTCATAGCCTATAAATAAAGCTTGCGAGGTGAACACACAGGTGTGTAGTCATGTTTAGAGTTATATTTAATACGTGCTTGGGCTCTCTTTTAGCGCAGTAGTGCAAGATCACCGAGGGCTCAGTTACCGGCTGTTTAAACTGGTCTCGACGGTGTTGAACCCTGCGATGCTTTGTCTGAGCAGTAGCGTGGCGCGTTCGCTGGACTGATGAGGACTTGGTGTGTAAGCATAGACATGAAATATTAAAATTAAGATATTTAAAAAACAGACAAATCTTTTTACTCTATTAAAACATTTAATGTGTGTGTGGATTCAAAAGTAGCATCAATATGATATTTCTACTTGGACAATTTTTATGTTCATGAAATTAGGAAATCGCGGAAACCAGTATAGACCCAGACGTACTATACCACTGGTAGTAACATGCATTACGCGCGCTGTGCATTAGTTCCCTGAGCCTAAGTCGCCTGCCCTGTTCGACCGAGCTTGAGTTCGGTAGAGATTTAATGGAGAGGTTTTACTCTTTTACTAAGTTTTGCTAATAGAGATTTCTGTGGTTTTCCCCAGTAAGCAGAAGGTTGTAAGGAAAGAGAATTGCACGTGCTTGACATGCCATCTTTTTTTTTTTCTGATCACAATTTGAGGCTTCCTTAAAGTGTCCATTATAGCACAGCCATGCTTCTCTTTTCGTATTTCACTATTACCTGCGAATAGTAGCTGTGACCTATGTTCTACTGTACATTGAATCAAGCTTTGGAGGTACCAGTGGAGAGGCGTTTAGATATTTCTTCTATGCGGGCGTTACCAAACTGCTTTATTTTGATGAACATAAAGCATCTGCTGCACTCACTAGCAGAAGCAAGAAAGTCGCTTGTGAAGTTGTATTCACAAAGAATGCATACAGGTACAAAAAAACGTCGTTAGCATCTTTTATTATGTTTATTTTTTTTTCATTTCTGCAAAATTACCGATTCTATTAAGACGGCATAGTAGTGATGGTATATCGAAAAAAGTCAAGGCATTTTCCGACTCACCTGCTTTTTTTTTTTTTTTGCTTTTTCAGCTTTTTTTTCTTGATCAGGCAAGCCAGGCCCACGCTTATGGAGAACCTCTGAGGACGCCAACAATTTACTAAATACTGCTGCCTGTCGTCACTGCAAAGCTTGAAAGTTCTTCGAAGAGAACGGCGGCTTTGGTTACACGGTCCAACAGAGCGCGCTATATGGGGAAAGTTCTTCGTTCAAATGAAATAAATTACTTCAATGACGGCGACACCCGTGCTCTGAGAATGGAGAGAATCACTGGAGCGGGCGTTTTGCTGTACTCGAATATTTCGCGATATCGAGAACGGGCCACTTAGGTATACGTCAACATGTCGAAGAGGGTCAACTACCTGCAGCGCCAGAAAGACAGGCGGGGCACAGCAGGTGCCGGTGCTTACAAAGCATGTGCTATAGTCACAACTTTGGGACACCTAGGCACTAGTGGTGCGAATACTGAGGAAAGAGAGAAGCTGGTAGACTTACCCTCCCCCTCACCCTCACTTCCCTTTCCCACCCTCTTGCTATACTGCAGTATACATGGCTATGTTATGCTCTACTCTCTCCCCTCCTGCTTTCTCTCATCGTCACCCTGAATTCTCTTTCCCAACTCTTGCTATGCCATGCTATACGTGGCTATGATATGCGGTCTTTCTTTCTCTTTCTTTCGATCTCTTTCTTTTTCACTCTGTGTATTTCTTTCTCTCTCTTTCCCTCCTCCTTACCCTTACTTCCCTTTCCCACCTCCTTGAATATATATACTGTACATGGCTATGCTATGCAGTCTTTCTCTCTCTTTCATTCTATCTCTATTTCTTTCTGTCTCTTGCTCTGTTTCCCTTTCTTTCTATCTCTCACTCTTTCTCTCTATCCTTTTTTCGTTCTTTCCCCATAGCAACGCAATCATATGGTTCCCATAAATGTTTGTTGTGCTAACGTGCCTGGATAACCTAGTGGTTAACGACGCTCGTCTTCGCGCCGTATGTACCCGGATTTGAATTCCACCTCGCTAAGGAATTTTATTTCGTTTTATTTCATTCTTCTCCTCCTCCTCTCTACTTCTTCTCTCCTCTCCTCCAACGTGTTGCTAGGCGACACATGGCGGCCTAATCGCCCGGTGAGGCTAGGCGCGCTTTCTGCGAACACTGGACGGGGGTTCGCCAAGCTTAATCAACTCCGCTGTTGAAAACATCCCTGTTAAATCCATGCGGTCATGTCAGCAATCATTCTCAGTCCTCAGAGTGCGCTTATCTTGCCTGTATGGGGTTTATTAGCGAACAGGCGAAGCGAAACAAAGATTGTAGTCTTGCATGTGATTTTTCTATTTATTTACGTATTTTATGTGCCCGGTATACCGTGTCTCAGTGTTCTTCATCTTGCTCAGATCAATTACTCAGTGTGCGAAGCGGTCAGTAGCACTTTACTATAACTACCCCAGCTAGATTACCTTACGTTTTCTTGCTAGTTAGGCTTTATCCCCAACACAGTGTAGTAATAGCGCGTGTGGAACAAGGCTCTTCTCGCCACACTACACGACCGTAAAGTGTTTCGAGAAATACGGCAAAAGTATTTCGGTACAGTCAAGTGTCGACAGCGTATGAACTTGCAAAGTTTATCCGTGCGAAAGAATGGCACTCGAAAACCCTACTTTGCTGAAAACTCTAACACTGCTTCTCCCGCTCACTCTGCCTTTCTCTCTTTCTCTCTCATCCTCATACTTACATAGCCTTTCTACATTGTACTGAGCGAGGCTGCACTCTTTTGTTGCAATCTACGCCAGCTCCGCGTCACATTCGCCCAGAAACAATTTCGGAGCAAAGCGTGACACGTTCGTTAGACGCAATGACAAGCTTGTCAGGAGCAGCTAATGTGCCCAGAGAGCGAGCAAGCAAACGAGCTCGAGTCAATGGACGGGGAGGAGCCAGCGATGCGCAGCACTCTACACAAAGGCTCGGGCAACGAACTGCTAATTGCTCTGGAAGCAGCCCGCGCTGCATGGAGGGTGACGAGGGTTGGAGCATTAGAAACTGGGGTAGAGGCGAACAAGTTTCATAGTTTCATAGCTGAAAGAAGGAGTAGGAAAACAGAATGGAAATTAAAACAACGATGCTGGTTGTTGTGTATGGTCCTTGGTTTGCAAAAAGTCCCACATACTTGGACCTCAAGTCGCTCGCCAAGGGAACTATGCACCATGTGCTGGAAGCCGTGGCGGTTCATCGAAGCAAGTACATGCAGTACAGTAGCGCTCCCTCGCAACTGGAGCTTTTCTCGACAACCTCCATGACCAATGGAGTTTGAATGGCACTGATTCAAACTGTGATAAACATAGGCGGGAAGTTCAGGGAAGTTATCACAGGGGTTTTAGTTTCCCGACATTCACGCGATTCGCCTCGCCCTGTTCACATCAGGGCATAATCATCTAGGCACAGGCCGTTCGAAATATTTAGGGCGGTTCGGACACATTCGACAACAAATAAATTAAGTCGTGGCGTCGTAGGAGCGAATAGAGAGCGTGGGGTTCTATTTATTTGAGTGACTCGCAAGCGATCAGCTTTCCGGCTGTTCCCTTAGTGTCTTATTACATGCTTGATTGGAACCAACGGCAAAACCAGCTCTCAATGTACGGGGTGCCTTCGAGTTGTTCGTTGTCTGCTGCAATGTGCTGAAGCGAATCATGCTTTAAGCGAGTCCTTCGCTTAAAGCGTCATTCAGTACGGTGTGCTGCAGCATCCTTCGCTTCAACGAGGAAAGGCCATCACCTTCACATGTTGTCGGCAGTGGAGCACCTGTGTTTCAGAAACAGAACACCTTACACGCGTGATGTTGTCTAAAGAATCAATGATGTACACATCTGTAGTCTCCCTCATCTCGTTCCGCATGTTTGTGTATCTCCTGCCATTGTGGTTGCCTGGAAACGTTTAGCGTGTGGAGTGCGCGAATGTGTGGTAATTTCCTGCATACAGTTGAAACCCGCAATAACGAAATCGGCGGGGAAAGCAGAAAATTTCGCTCTTGCGGGAATTTCGTTGGCGCGAGAATGCAGCAGAAACGACATGAAATTTACAAAAAACACATTTTATTTCCAAAAGTCAGTAAGCTTGCTTGGCGGGCCTTACCATGCAGCATTTTCATGCCTCTCGATCGGGAATCTCGTTTGCCATGGCACAAAGTTCGCCATATGCACTGGTCAGTGACGGCGGCACCACGCTGTCACCAGTACCGTCATCAAGTGCGCCTACAGGCGAACCTTCTTCCGGCGCCGCTGGATCAGCGCGCAATCGTGGACAGCGAGCTGCACGCAACGCCGAATTCTTCGGCAATGTCAATTTTTTTCCAGTCGTTTTCCACATCACTGATGATTGCAGCCTTATCTTCCAGCGTGATGAACTTCCGCTTTTTCGTTGGAGGCGGCATCTTCGCAGGCAGTGAAATCGGACGAAGCAGTCGCAACACACAGGTTCACGTTGCACCCAGCGACCAAGCAGACGCTCCACAAATGGCTCCACACACGCGAACATGTGCGCGCAAAGCCGACAAAGCCAAGCACAGAGCCAAGCCAACGAACGAAACTCCATGAGGAATGTGGATTTGGCTACGTAGTCCGCGATAACGAGCAGGTGTTTCGCCAAGCCATCATCGTCATCACTGTCGCCAGCTTTATGTTGTTGCTTTTTTGTAAACAATGATGGCGGCTGCTTCTCAAGTGCGCTGTAGCGATAGTTTTGCACAGTTTAAGTGTAGCATGAATGCATTTTAGCAGTTTTCGAATGTAGGTAATGTTGCGAGAGTAGATTATTTGCGCACTCGTGTTTCAAAAATTTCGTTAATGAGGGACTGCGGTATGAATATCTTTCGTAGTCGCGAGTTACGGAATGCATTGACTCCTATGGGCGTTCGCCAGTGCTCCGAAAATATTTCGTTGCGGTGAGAATTTCGTTCCCTCGGGATTTCGTTATCGCGGGTTTCGACTGTATATGGCAAGCAACGAACAGCACGTGTTCATTTCTGTTTGCTTTTGTTGGCGATATAGATACACAGGGTAACTATATATGGAGCTGCAACTTACTACTGGTTACCAGACTTGGTATAAGTACTTCTACATTTGATGCAGTTGATGCAGTTCCTCCCCGATCTGTCTCAGTGAGATACTATCTCCTTGCACCTTGAATTGCGTTCCACGATTCCAAGCCCTGGCCACCAACGCAATCTGTCTCGAAGGGAATCGGGTACTAATTTATTCACCGCACGGCTCCCCTTTCTGCAAACCGATACAGTGGCGTCTGGCACGTGCAAGCAGCGGACCCCACCAGACAGCGAGGCCATGCATATGCAACGTACTCCGTGTTGCTTGAAAGGCTGTGAGTTTTTCTGTCTCTTTCCCGTTATTCGTCTCTCGAACCACACAAGGCAAGCCTATGCGGCAAGTTGACAGCGCAGACAGGAGACGACGCGAAGAACAAAAGCGAAAAACACAAGGCTACCGTTGGCATATTTCGCGTACCTCGCATGAGCGGAAAACGAGCGTGCCACGTAAATGCCATGTGGCAGTAGCAGTCCAAAAAGAAAAAGGCACAAGTTCAGGGGAGGAGCGTCATATGATAAGGAGTGGATTGCGTTACTCTCAACCTCATTAGCCTGTGAAAGTTTCACCTACCTGTCGCTAGCAAGCATGCTCCATTCGTTTTGACAGTGACAGAAACTTACTTTCGGTCTGTTTTCGTGACAGTGCGCGACACATCCGACGAAACACTGTGTCTTTGCAGACCGAGAATTATAAGAGCAAGAATTGAGACGAGTATGAGCGCTCTCTTGTCTGTTAGCACAAAACTCCGCAAAACTGCGTGACTTTTACGGATTTATTTTCGTTTTTTTATTACTTTAATTATTCTTCCTATTCTCGCAGAGAAAACGTGCAGCAGTCACTTTCATAAACATGTTGATATGTTTCATACGTGTTTTCGTTACACCGGCGTAGGCTCTCTCTAGTCCTGAACAAACTATCCTACCACTGTGCTAGATTTCAAAACACATGCGATTTACACATGTGATTAACATGTGAGATGTTATTCGGGGGGTGAAGCGGGTATTCCTAACAGCTGCATAAAAATGAGCACCGATGGTTTATCTGGGAGACATATATAACGTAAATGCATGCAGACAAAGTTGCGCCCACATGCAAATATGTGCTAACACAAAGACGCGCCGGAAAGTTTCAGCACTAAGCGCCTCTCAGTACTCCTACTTACAAAGTGTATGGTGTTTTATTGAACAGGAACACTGTAAGGAGGAAAAACTAACAATCACTTGTGTTGTGCTTCAAACTGTATCTCTTTTCTTTTAGTAAACTAAAGCCAATTTCTTTTTTTTTTTTCGCCGTCACAAAAAAAAAAAACCAGAACAGAAAAAATTACGAGCTGATCGTCCTAGATGTCATATCCCAAGACCTTTTCTTGCAAAAAAAAATTAACACAAAATGGGCTTGCATCTTGTGCCGACAGCTTATATATCGTATGTATATTCTATGATACAGTAGGAAGAGAGTAAGTGTCACGGTGCTTCATAAGCCGGCGCAATAAAACGCACTTACGCCACCCGACGAAAATACCCTTTGCGCCGTACTCGGGCAAATGAAACGGCACTCCGGATGCGCTTGACTTTTATGAAATTAAGAAATGCCAGTAGGAAGAAAGGCATCTGCTGTACAAGACGCAAAGGAAGTGATAGAATGAGGAACACGTTGTGTTCAGGAAAAATTCTTTATCTTTGTTTGGTTCTTTGTGCTGTTGTCTTAGTTTTACAGGCTTTATGTCATTTGCACATATGCCGTCCGCGTGCATGTAGCCCTGCGCTATTCCCGAGTGAGTGCTCAGAAGCAGCAGCTCGTGAGGTAGAGACAGAACGGGCAGTAGATTCGTAGAAGATCGTCCATTAAAATAAATACGAAAATGCACACTCGAAATAAGCTGCTCTTCCGTAAAACAGAAACAGCATGGCATGCTATGCACTGCCTCGTTTGCGCTTTTGCCAATAGGTCGACTGAAATCCGGAATAAGTAAGACAATTAAATTATAACTAACTTTCTGAATCTCACAGTTATACGAGTTATTATGCTCGGTTATGCATAAGCAACTTCTCCTATTAATGCCTTTACGATACTCGAAAATAAATGTTGGACCTGACATCAAAATATCGCGGTTTAAAATAAAGCTAGCTAGCTCATGGTTGGCACCTACACCATCATAACATAGCTGTACAGGTAGGGATTGCACATTAATGACCACAAGTTGTGTTTCCATCGCGAGCACGCGTTCGTAGTTAACCACGAAGTATAGACTTGTAGCGACGCGTCCACTGTCGCACACCCCCGCGGTCGTAAAAACTCTGCGGGGCGCCTCGGTTCGGTGCCGGACCGCGAGCTCCCTTTTCTTTCTCTCTTTACGAACATTCTTCTCTCTTTCACTCTCGCCACTTCCGGTGCAGTGTGCGCACTTGCTCTACTTTCCTCGCTCTTGTTGGGCAGAATAAACCTAGACGTTGTTACTGAAAAGACGTGTCCGTCTCGTTCAACCCAGCTCTACAAAGTGGTGACCCGGACGTGATTCGCGGCACTGCCGAAGTATTGTAGAGCCATGCAACGCAACGAGACGCACCCCAACACGGAAGCTACTGGCACGACCGATCATGACGTCTCTGCGGTCTCCTTCCGACTTCCACCTTACTGGGACCGCAACCCTTCGATCTGGTTCCTGCAAGCAGAGTCACAATTCGTGCTTTCTGGCGTGCGCACGGAACAACGCAAGTACCATCTCGTTGTTTCGGCGCTCTCACCTGCCGCTGCCGAAGAGGTATGTGACCTGCTTTCAGGACCGCCCTCCGCCACACCATACAGCACTCTCAAGGCTGCTCTGTTGGAGCGAACGACGGCATCACAGCGTTCTCGCATCCAACAACTGCTCTCCGCGGAGGAATTGGGCGACCGCCGGCCAAGCCAGCTTCTTCGTCATATGCGTACACTGATGAGTAGCAGCACAACCCCCACAGATGACAACTTGCTGCGCGAACTCTTTCTGCAGCGCCTTCCGGCCAATGTGCAAATGGTCCTCGCCACTGCATCCACGTTGGACCTCAACAGTTTGGCCAGCCTGGCAGATAAAGTCCTGGAGGTAGCGACGCCGTATGTGTGCAACGTCACGCCATCATCCAACAACGTGAGTGTCGTTCCACAGATATCATCTGCCCCTGCTTCTCCTATCGACGCACTTTGCCATCGCTTGGAAGAACTGGTTTGTGCTGCGGAGCGTCATTACCCCCCACCACGTCACCGAAGAAACCGCAGCCCAAGCACCCCGCGGTATGGACGAGAACAACGCTCCCGGTCTCCCACACCACCAAGGATGTGTTTTTACCACCGTCGTTTTGGGAAGGACGCGCGTCACTGTCTCCAACCTTGCTCGTGGCAGGAAAACAAGAAGGCCGACCAATAACGGCGACGACGGGTCAAGGCCAACCAGAAAGTCGCCTACTACACGTCATGTGCAGAATCACAGGCCAGCAGTACCTGGTGGACACTGGTGCAGAGGTCAGCATCATTCCGGCACAAAAATCCGACCGAACGACACCCCCGATCTTCTACCTTCAAGCTGTCAACGGTAGCAAGATCCCCGTGTACAAATCGCGGTCGCTCACTCTCAACCTCGGCTTGCGCCGCGTGTTTCGTTGGGTTTTTCTCGTCGCTGACGTACGCCGTGCCCTCATTGGCGCTGACTTCTTAAACCACCATGGACTGCTGGTCGACGTGAAACGGCATCGACTGCTAGACACTACTACACTTCTCTCTGTTCATGGTGTCGTTTCCCATGACTCATGCATAATCGCCCCAACTACAACAGTGGCCAATGACCGTTTCTCTGAGCTTCTTCGAGAGTTCCCAAACATCACCCAACCACCTGACTGGACAAAACCCGTACAACATGATGTCCGCCATCACATCACCACCACTGGTCCACCTGTTTTCGCTCGCCCACGACGACTTGCTCCTGATAAGCTCAAAGTTGCCAGGGCTGAGTTCGAACATATGATAGAACTTGGAATAATAAGACCATCATCTAGCAGCTGGGCGTCTCCACTCCACCTCGTTCCCAAAAAGTCAGGTGACTGGAGGCCTTGTGGAGACTACCGTTCCCTGAACGCAAAAACCGTTCCGGACCGGTATCCCCTGCCTAACATTCAGGATTTCACATCAGCTCTACATGGAACAACAGTATTCTCCAAAATTGACTTAGTCCGAGCCTTTCACCAAATTCCAGTAGCAGAAGAAGATATTCCTAAGACAGCGATTACCACCCCATTTGGCCTCTTCGAATTTTTGAGAATGCCATTCGGCCTTCGAAATGCTGCACAGACATCACAGCGGTTCATCGACACGGTCATACGCGGCTTGCCGTTCGTGTTCGCCTACGTCGACGACCTACTGGTGGCAAGCACATCTCACGAGGAACACCTGCAACATCTCCGTCAACTTTTCGAGCGCCTGTCAGCAAGCGGAATCGTTGTGAACACTGCCAAAAGTGAGTTCGGAGTTCCATTTCTTAATTTTCTGGGCCATCGCTTGGACAGCACTGGAATTAGCCCTCTTCCTGACAAAGTGCAATCCATCGTCGAGTTCCCCAAGCCTACATCAATAACCAAACTGCGCCAGTTTCTAGGGCTCGTAAACTTCTACCGCCGATTTATTAGAAACTGTGCTACGTTGTTGGAACCCCTCGACCATTTGCTTTGTGGCAAACACTCGGAAACTGCACTGCCATGGAACACCGCGGCGGACGAAGCTTTCAACTCCATCAAGCACGCTTTGGCTGAAGCCACACTGCTGTCGCACCCCAACCCGAGTTACCCCTTGGCACTCATGACTGATGCATCCTGTTCTGCGGTTGGGGCCGTACTCCAGCAAAAGGTGAACGATGAGTGGCAGCCCCTTGCATTTTTCTCCAAGCGCTTGACCTCTGCCCAAACAAACTACAGTGTTTTCGGCCGTGAGTTGCTCGCCATCTTCTCGCCGTGCGGCATTTTCGACACCTACTTGAAGGCCGCTCTTTTACAATTTTCACTGACCACAAACCTCTCACCTATTCAATCGGCCGCTCTGACTCCCTGTACACACCACGCGAGGTGCGCCAGCTGGCCTTCATCTCGGAGTTCTCAACCGATATACGCCACATCAGCGGTGTTGACAACGCTCCAGCGGACGCCCTCAGCCGCGTGGATGCCATCACGCGTAGTCGCTCCAAAAGTTCTACCTCAACATCATTTCCCTTCAACCTCCAAGATCTGGCTGCAGCCCAATCAAACGACACCGAGCTTCAACACCTACGCGAAGCGTCCACATCACTTCAGCTCGAAGCAGTGACATTTGAAGATGTGCCAATAATTTGCGACACCTCCACAGGCACACCCAGACCATTCCTAACCAGCCCTTTCCGGAAGAAAATATTCATTGCCTATCACGGTCTTTCTCACTCCGGAATTCGTGCTTCCCAAAAGCTTATTTCGTCACGCTTTGTCTGGCCGGGCATGAACGCCAACATCAGGGATTGGGTCCGTGAGTGTGCACCTTGTCAGCGCGCCAAAGTTCAACGGTACCCCGTTCCCCCGTCAAAGCCTTTCTTCCAACCCGATGAACGTTTCGCCGTCGTGCATATTGACATCGTTGGCCCGCTACCTCCATGTCAAGGCTATCGCTACCTTCTCACCTGTGTCGATCGCTTCACCCGCTGGCCCGAAGCGACGCCTATGCCCGACATGTCTGCCGCTACAGTCGCAGAAGCCTTTGTTTCCAGCTGGATATCCCGTTTTGGCTGCCCGACAACGATTGTGTCTGACCGGGGTCGCCAGTTCGAATCGTCCCTCTTTTCGGAGCTTCTGAAACTTCTTGGTATTTCACGCCTACGAACAGCGTCATACCATCCCCAAACAAACGGCCTCGTCGAGAGATTCCATCGTCATCTCAAGGCAGCACTCACGGCGCACAGTTGCTCCGACAAGTGGGTTGACCGCCTCCCGCTCACGCTTCTCGGAATTCGATCTTCTTTCAAAGAGGACCTCTCCTGTTCCACTTCCGAGCTTGTTTACGGCACTTCGCTTCGCCTGCCTGCCGATTTTTTCGAAGAAAGCGGCAGCGCCAACAAGCTAACAGCCACTGAATACGTCGACCAGCTGCGCGAGGTCTTTCGACACATTCGTCCGCAGCCTACACGCAGCCAGCCACGTGCAGCGTATATCGCTCAGGACCTACAAACAGCGACACATGTGTTTGTGCGGTACGGCCCTGTGCGCGCCCCGCTTCAACCACACTACCTCGGCCCCTTCCGTGTGTTGGAGCGCCGGCCTGCCAACTTCGTCGTCGACATGAACGGGACACGCGACACAATCGCGCTTGAGCGACTCAAGCCAGCGTTCAGCGAGGCACCCGCGCTTAATTACCTCGCCGTGCCTCCCTCCGCTGGACACAACGGCTCCTCCTCTCCATCGTGCCTCTCGTCACCACCACTGCGCCGTGTTCACTGGGATGACGATTGAACTGAAAATCGCTCGTCGCACCAGCTTCCTCTCTAAAGTACCAACCACTGGCAAGCGCCGGCACGCGTTCCACGCGCCTACGCGTCAAATGCGTCGCGGCGCGCCCCGTGGAGGAAAAGGGCGCGCAACCACTGGCAAGCGTCGACCGCGCCGACGCTCGCTTTCGGCCCTTTCGGCAAAGGCACAGTGTTGCCTGATCTTTTTGTTTAAAACTGTCCATGTACAGCCTAGAACGGTGCGTTATCAATCGAAGCGAATTAGACTGTCGTTAAAATATTGATTGTGCTTCACCAACCACTGTTTTGACTATTTAAGAAGTAATTAACATCGCAATGACCAAAGTAACAACGACGGTATGCACAAGTAATCGACATCGGCGCGTGCGCTGCTAAGTTCACGTCTGCATCACGGGACACAGCCAACGATGTTTGCGAGATCGCCAACGCTTGTACGATCGCCTTCTTGACGCCTGTTCACGGCCATGCTATTAGTGCCCAACACGAATATAATCATCCTGTTCATGAAAATGGTTCTGCTCCAAGAAGCGGACGGGAGCGGCGTCGCCCGCACCGTCGGTGGGCTTGACGTCGTTTCTTGGCACGTACTTAAGTTACGAAAAAAAAAAAAGAAATAGACGTTTGCTGCAAAGTCCAAACGAGGTGCCCTAAAAATTCGCCGCATAACGACTAATACTTTTCACATTAACAAAAAGACGGCTTTCCCGCGTACCACGGGTGTCACCGCGACTAATATTCTAGCTGCCTAATATGTGGTACAGTTTATTACATGGGCCAACATTGAGAAGTTCGAATCCTGGAGCAAGCATACATACTAACTCAAATTTTTTTCAGTAGCATGGAAACAAGAAACCAACATTACTGGAAACTCACAGTTACTTATGTCCCGTCTAGCAACAAAATGCAGGTAAACTGTAGCACTGCAAGTATGGCCTGACTTTCTTGTTTTCTAATAAATGAATATGCACCGTTCACCACAAAATACGCATCGAGTTCATAATTAAACAGTCTATTTATTTATATATTTTCAAATATTGCAGCCCAATGCAGGGCTACTGCAGGAGTGGTGTACATGAATACAAAAGGAAAGAATGTATACAGTAATATCGCAATAACTGCTTCAACAAAAGCAGATATCGCCACCTGTTGAGTGCAACTGGGTAAAAAATGAGAGAAATAGAACACTAATATCATACAAGTGCCTCCAAAAATCAGATACATTCATTTCACGAACGGAACCAGGTACATCATTCCAGTGTTCGTAAATATCAGAAAAAACTGTATTTGAACATGTTAGTGTGCACAAAAAAATGGGTTATGTCAAGATTGTGATTGCAGCTGTGCACTGTGTAGAAGGCTTTTGGACGTTGTCTGTAGTCTAAATATCGCAACAAACCACACCTGACATTTCATGATGCGACAGATATCGGCCATAAGATTGGAACCGAGCACTGGTTTTTGCACGTTGTGTGTAGTCGAAATATCCTCTAGCGCAACAAACCACACCTGGTACTTCATGATGCGACAAATATCGGTCATAAGATTGGAACCAAGCACTGTGTAGAAGGCCTTTGGACGTCGTCAGTAGTCAAAATACCCTCTAACATAATAAATCGTGCCTGAAACTTCATGATGTGACAGATATCGGTCATAAGATTGGAACCAAGCACTGTGTAGAAGGCCTTTGGACGTCGTCAGTAGGCAAAATACCCTCTAATATAATACATCATGCCTGAAACTTCACGATGCGACAGATATCGGTCATAAGATTGGAACCGAGCACTGGTTTTTGCACGTTGTGTGTAGTCGAATATCCTCTAGCGCAACAAACCACACCTGGTACTTCATGATGTGACAGATATCGGTCATAAGATTGGAACCAAGCACTGTGTAGAAGGCCTTTGGACGTCTTCAGTAGTCAAAATACCCTCTAACATAATAAATCGTGCCTGAAACTTCATGATGTGACAGATATCGGTCATAAGATTGGAACCAAGCACTGTGTAGAAGGCCTTTGGACGTCGTCAGTAGTCAAAATACCCTCTAATATAATAAATCATGCCTGAAACTTCACGATGCGACAGATATCGGCCATAAGATTGGAACCGAGCACTGGTTTTTGCACGTTGTGTGTAGTCGAAATATCCTCTAGCGCAACAAACCACACCTGGTACTTCATGATGTGACAGATATCGGTCATAAGATTGGAACCAAGCACTGTGTAGAATGCGTTTGGACGTCCATCAGTAGTCAAAATACCCTCTAATATAATAAATCATGCCTCAAACTTCATGATGCGACAGATATCGGTCATAAGATTGGAACCAAGCACTGTGTAGAAGGCATTTGCACGTCCTCAGTAGTCAAAATACCCTCTAACATAATAAATCGTGCCTGAAACTTCATGATGCGACAGATATCGGTCATAAGATTGGAACCAAGCACTGTGTAGAAGGCCTTTGGACGTCGTCAGTAGTCAAAATACCCTCTAATATAATAAATCGTGCCTGAAACTTCATGATGCGACAGATATCAGTCATAAGATTGGAACCAAGCACTGCGTAGAAGGCCTTTGCACGTCGTCAGTAGTCAAAATACCCTCTAACGTAATAAATCGTGCCTGAAACTTCATGATACAACAGATACCGCTCATAGGATTGCACCAGAGCACTGTATAAAAGTCTTTGGCAAGTTGTCTAACATAGTTAAACTGAATGAATGTCTTCATATTTCAATTATGCTTAAGTGTATGCATAGTCTAAGTCAGTGCATATACAAAGAACTGAACAGAAATGAAATAGTCCTTGCAATACATCCAAGGATTTGGCATTTGAAACCATCAAATAATTATTTCAGCTGGATTCAGTCTGGAGGAAGAGATAAATATGTGCACAGTTTAGAATGGTCTCACAGGTGTCTGAGGTTCAAGTGAGGCACCGTTTGAATTCCTTCTAAACAAAGAGCAGCACAGTAATATTGCACTTTCATTCCTTCTGCACATACGTGTGATGTCATGCTCTTCTCTTACTACCGTGTCATTGTGCACCTCAGATTTCAATGGAGGTGGTTGTCACTTACAAGCTTTTTAGCAAATTAGCTGTAAACAAAACATATGTTATATTTAAGTAAACTGTAAAACGATGGAGAAGCGCCACTGTTCACATTCTCCCGTCTATGAGTATCAGAAAAGACTAGGGAGAATGTGTGTCAGAATAGACAACCTGCAAAACAAGGCATGTGCAACTGGGCATGTGCTAAGGTGTAGTTGCACGGCAGATAAGCAGACCAAGAGTCAAGAAGTGAAATAGCAGGCAACACAAGCAGCACTTAATCATGCAACTTTCTTTTTCGATCACCACACTCGCGCACGTTCGAGCTTCTATTTTATACATGAATGGAAATGAGACCGCTGACAGCTGAATGTGTCGGCGTCGCTGGTACCCGGCACGAAAACACGTCACACTGCTACCAACAAGCGCACGCTTGTTGTTAGCTTGGCAACACACGCAAACGATTTGCGCCGAAGTCAACCAATGTTTCAGCGTCGTAAAATCCGCAAATCCTCCTCATGTACGTTGTCACATCACCGAAATGCGTTGGCAAGTGTGATGTTCGCTTTCGGCAATGATGAGGCGAATGGCGATGTTGAAAACAAACACACTTCGGTAAAAACTCCTGCGTAAGCGCCACGCGAAGTCTCTAGCGTCATATATAGCGTCTATGTTTCGACGGAAACAACTACCATCAATTTTCCTTCAACCAAACTTCCTCACATGAACTGGTTCACACGAACTCGACGGTAGAGGCCTACGCTGAATGCAGACGACACCGCTTTGAATTGACTTCGCGGTAGGCGAGGGCTCACGCTGAGGACTTCAAACTTCCGAAGCATGTTTACACCCGTTCCGAGCGCAGATACACACAGATCAGAGCACAGGAGCAGCGACATGCCGCAGTAGTAGGTACGATGTTTTCACTCGGTCGACGATGGCACTCAAAACCGGGGCAAGGGCAGCCGGGAAGCTTTCGCTGGATTTGTCGGTGTCGCTCGAACTCGGCACGAAACAGCGTCCCACTGGTAGCACTCGCGGTCGTTCGCCGTGTCGTCGACGTACTGGATGACGACGCGGTCACTCAGGAGCGTTTGCGACCGTAGTTTCCGTGCTTGCCCTGCACTCGGAGGTGCCTTCGAAGCGGCGGCCATTAGGCATAGCGCTCAGAGGTATCGCGGCCTCTGATTGGTTGGCACCGCCGGCACATGCCGGCCTCTGAATGGTTGGCGCGCCGTACGCGTGGTGACGTAGCCGAAAATATCAAAGTCGTCTTGACCCCGCGCGCCTCGAGGCGTATGGACGCGTACAGCCCTCCGCGACCGACGCCGAGAGGCGCATTTGACGCCTAGGCGCGTGCATACGCGTGCATACGCGTGCCAGTGGTTGGGGCTTAAGGGGGGAGCAATCTGTAGCGACGCGTCCACCGTCGCACACCCCCGCGGTCGTAAAAACTCTGCGGGGCGCCTCGGTTCGGTGCCGGACCGCGAGCTCCCTTTTCTTTCTCTCTTTACGAACATTCTTCTCTCTTTCACTCTCGCCACTTCCGGTGCAGTGTGCGCACTTGCTCTACTTTCCTCGCTCTTGTTGGGCAGAATAAACCTAGACGTTGTTACTGAAAAGACGTGTCCGTCTCGTTCAACCCAGCTCTACAGACTATTTTAAGCCCCAACCACTGGCACGCGTATGCACGCGTATGCACGCGCCTAGGCGTCAAATGCGCCTCTCGGCGTCGGTCGCGGAGGGCTGTACGCGTCCATACGCCTCGAGGCGCGCGGGGTCAAGACGACTTTGATATTTTCGGCTACGTCACCACGCGTACGGCGCGCCAACCATTCAGAGGCCGGCATGTGCCGGCGGTGCCAACCAATCAGAGGCCGCGATACCTCTGAGCGCTATGCCTAATGGCCGCCGCTTCGAAGGCACCTCCGAGTGCAGGGCAAGCACGGAAACTACGGTCGCAAACGCTCCTGAGTGACCGCGTCGTCATCCAGTACGTCGACGCATAGCGACGACACGGCGAACGACCGCGAGTGCTACCAGTGGGACGCGGTTTCGTGCCGAGTTCGAGCGACGCCGACAAATCCAGCGTATGCTTCCCGGCTGCCCTTGCCCCGGTTTTGTGTGCGATCGTCGACCCAGTGAAAACATCGTACCTACTACTGCGGCATGTCGCTGCTTCTGTGCTCTGATCTGTGTGTATCTGCGCTCGGAACAGGTGTAAACATGCTTCGGAGGTTTGAAGTCCTCAGCGTGAGCCCTCGCCTACCGCGAAGTCAATTCAGAGCGGTGTCGTCTGCATTCAGCGTAGGCCTCTACCGTCGACTTCGTGTGAACCAGCTCATGTGAGGAAGTTTGGTTGAAGGAAATTGACCGCAGTGTGTTTGTTTTCAACATCGCCATTCGCCTCATCATTGCCGAAAGCGAACATCGCACTTGCCAACGCATTTCGGTGATGTGACAACGTACATGAGGAGGATTTTCGGATTTTACGACGCTGAAACATTGGTTGACTTCGGCGCAAATCGTTTGCGTGTGTTGCCAAGCTAACAACAAGCGTGCGCTTGTTGGTAGCAGTGTGACGTGTTTTCGTGCCGGGTACCAGCGACGCCGACACATTCAGCTGTCAGCGGTCTCATTTCCATTCATGTATAAAATAGAAGCTCGAACGTGCGCGAGTGTGGTGATCGAAAAAGAAAGTTGCATGATTAAGTGCTGCTTGTGTTGCCTGCTATTTCACTTCTTGACTCTTGGTCTGCTTATCTGCCGTGCAACTACACCTTAGCACATGCCCAGTTGCACATGCCTTGTTTTGCAGGTTGTCTATTCTGACACACATTCTCCCTAGTCTTTTCTGATACTCATAGACGGGAGAATGTGAACAGTGGCGCTTCTCCATCGTTTTACAGTTTACTTAAATATAACATATGTTTTGTTTACAGCTAATTTGCTAAAAAGCTTGTAAGTGACAACCACCTCCATTGAAATCTGAGGTGCACAATGACACGGTAGTAAGAGAAGAGCATGACATCACACGTATGTGCAGAAGGAATGAAAGTGCAATATTACTGTGCTGCTCTTTGTTTAGAAGGAATTCAAACGGTGCCTCACTTGAACCTCAGACACCTGTGAGACCATTCTAAACTGTGCACATATTTATCTCTTCCTCCAGACTGAATCCAGCTGAAATAATTATTTGATGGTTTCAAATGCCAAATCCTTGGATGTATTGCAAGGACTATTTCATTTCTGTTCAGTTCTTTGTATATGCACTGAACTTAGACTATGCATTACACTTAAGCATAATTGAAATATGAAGACATTCATTCAGTTTAACTATGTTAGACAACTTGCCAAAGACTTTTATACAGTGCTCTGGTGCAATCCTATGAGCGGTATCTGTTGTATCATGAAGTTTCAGGCACGATTTATTATCGTTAGAGGGTATTTTGACTACTGACGACGTGCAAAGGCCTTCTACGCAGTGCTTGGTTCCAATCTTATGACTGATATCTGTCGCATCATGAAGTTTCAGGCACGATTTATTATATTAGAGGGTATTTTGACTACTGACGACGTCCAAAGGCCTTCTACACAGTGCTTGGTTCCAATCTTATGACCGATATCTGTCGCATCATGAAGTTTCAGGCACAATTTATTATGTTAGAGGGTATTTTGACTACTGACGACATCCAAAGGCCTTCTACACAGTGCTTGGTTCCATTCTTATGACCGATATTGTCGCATCATGAAGTACCAGGTGCTTGG
>NC_051178.1:123537466-123541077 GCF_013339695.2 Rhipicephalus sanguineus | reverse complement strand
CGTATTGTACGTTTGTTTTGCAGGTTCGGTTCCGGTCCTGCCGGCGGCAAGTTGTCTTCTGGTACACTTTAATTTCTTCACGCTTATATAGCAATTACTACAACTAACGTCCCCTGTAATTTCCTTGCCTTGATTTTCTGTTAGTTCTCATTAACATTGTGTCTACTAAAGAAAAACGAGCCCTTCAAATTCGCCTTCTTTCGTTCGCAATAGTTTGCGCAACATTCGTGACGCAGCACTGCCGAATCGCTCGTTCCGTGCTTTTTTCTTTTTTTGTTTTTGTCTCGTTTTGCATCATTTCTTGCCTTCAGCATATCCTTACCATTTACATCACTTTTACTGTTGACATAACATTTATTTAGGAAATACGTGGCACACTTAGCATACATCGCTTAAGACAGCCGGTTATAGCCTCTTTCTTTACATGCATACTGGGTTCCTGTTTTGCAGCCACAGCTGAATTAGTTCGACCATAGCAAATCACTAAAACGTATACAAAAGGTATGAACTCGACGCATGCTTTGTTGCATTTAAAAGAATAAATTAGACCTATAACGAAGGCACAATGTTTTAATCACAGTGAAAACCGTATTGGTACCATAGTAATGGCAACGGCATTAAACAAGGTGCCTGGTTAAATATTTGCTTTCTAATTCATCGAAAAACTTTGAAGCATCTACTACGGCATGTCGTTGCCCTTAAATTTTTATCTGGAATAAAAAGCGTGTCTGTAAGACCCAATGTACATAGCCATACGGACGATATTTGGTCTTGACGCAACCTATATAAACCTCTAGTGCCTCGTGCAGATGCGACTTCGGGTCATTTTAACGCGGCTTCGACATTGAGACTTATTCATCCTCAAGAAAGAAAACAGACTTCGCAACGACCACGAAAAGCCTTCGCAACGGCTTGTGCGAACGAGTCAAGGCCATCAGCGACCGGCGACGAAATGGCTTCCGAGCAATGAACATCTAGTAAGTTGACGGTAGCCATAAACTGCGATTCACATCCAGTACATTTCCGCGCCATTCGCGACGTCTTTCGCGGCAACATTAAAAATAACGGCGAATGAAAAACGCCAGCATTTGGAAAACCTGACCCAAAAATCGTAGCTCTATAGCAGCGATATGCCGAGTGATGGAGCACCGTCATCGAAGAAAACTCATTTGTTGCGCTGATTTTCTGCAGCGCAACAAATGAGTTGCGCAACTGAAAATACGCACACACACACACACACACACACACACCACACACACCACACACACACACACACACACACACACACACACACAACACACACACACACACACACCACACACACACACATATATATATATATATATATATATATATATATATATATATATATATATATATATATATCTATATATATATATATATATCGGTTCTGTGTCATTCACAGTGATGTACTATACGCCCCGGTATTGCCTTTCCACGACATTGAAGCACGAATCGATGAAGCGATGTAGTTTTGTGTTGGTGCTACAAGAATTGGCATGAACATCAAGCACGCCAGCCGTTATTTCGGCGCTTGGATGTAGGTCAAAGCCATGCGCAATTATGATGCAGTTTAACGTTCCTGATGATTGTAATCCAGTCTGGGAAATGAACATAAAAAAGAACGTTTTTATTATCTAGAATAAGCTTAATTATGTCCCTTTGTTTTTTCTTACATGCGGCAAGGGGCATAATACAAATGAACAAAATGCACAGCACAATGATTATTACGGAACGAAAAATTTAGGTGCTCGTTTCTCGTTTTATGCGCATATATTCACAAAGAGAATGGTTTCTAAACGCTGTTTTAAAATAGTTCTTGGAAAAAGATCGCTGGGAGGTATACAAAGTGCCACGTTGTCCAAGGCACAACAAACTAGCAATCCGCTTACAAAGAGGATAAACGCATATACACGTACAGTCACGAGCAGTATGAAAGGTAACACCGTATTCGTGTTTCATCGTTGACCATTTACAATTTTTGGTGATGTGCAGATAAGAATCTGACGTATTGATCTACAAGAGGTACCTTTTCGTTTGAGCATCTATTCTTATGTAGACTTTAGTGCTTGACAACTGCGCTTAGCCACTATGGCCACTTGAGTGTTCCCTTTCATATTGTTCACGACTGTACCCAATTGCGTCTTCGTTAAAAGAGGCTGTCGTCGCATACAACAGTGTCCAACATCGCAGGGTGAGGGTGGCTCACCCTGTGATAATCATAGAACAGATGGAAAGAAAGAGAAGAAAAAGAAATACGCAGAAAGAAATAGGCATTGAGGGAAAGAGATAGGAAGATACAGACACAAAAGAGTTAAAAAAAGAGCAAGCATAACCATGTATAGCATATTGTAGCAAGGGGGGGGGGGGAGAAAGAGGTGAGAGGGCAAAATCCCAGCCAAGCCTGGACCAGCTAGGTTCCCACCAGCTCTACTATGACCCAGCATTGCGCGTCTTAATGCAAGCTGCGCAAATTTTGTTTTTAGTATATGAAATCCTATGAACAATTTGCTCGCGATAACAACGTCATTGTCGTTGCAAATCTGGCCGCCAAAGGTAATGTTGGCTCTGATGTAAGTGCTAGAGTCAAATTTCGTGGATATGACACGAACAGCAGATGCAGTTGTAGCAAAAGTACGTGTATTACTTAGGCCTAAATATTCGCCTTTCCATCTGTGAGTACTGTAGATATCAGGGAACTTCAAAAGTTCCGATAGATTCATGTGCCGTGCGAAATTTCATAGGACATGTTTTTTTCCTTCTTTCCAACAAAACTCCCCCTTGCCCGGTATTCCTACACCTAAGTCCATTGCGTTCGAGCATTTTGATTGCACGCGGGAAAGAGGCCGGGGAACTGTGTATGTGGGCGTGGCCGTAATCGTCGTGAAGTGAGTATAGAAGTCAGCAGAAGGCGCGCGAACAAAAGCGCTCTCCGGAACATTCCTACTAAATTGGAGAAATTCCGCGCCCTATATCCGAGGCCTGTATACGAAACGCGGGTGCGTTCCTTTTGTCTTACACGCGTCACTCCCTTCCCTCTCTCCTTCTTTCATTCTTTTAGGCCGAGCGAGATTACGAATACTAGGGCGCACACGTGTGGCCGAGTGCGGAATTAATAGGATTTTTTTCGTCTGTTATGAAAGGCGTTCGCTCCGAAGGCGAGTAGACGACAAGGTGATGAGTCTGAGACTAAGACAGAGAAGGATAAAGAAGGATGAGAGCAAAGTCATAACCGCGGAAGGCAACAACCGAAGCGCTTGCACGGTGCAATCATTCATTCCGAAGTGTTATTCCTGAGAAAAAGCCCACATGCTTGTATCCCGATCGCGACTTGCAAATGGCGGGAGCGAGACACCGTTCAAAAGGGAATACTGCAGACAGGCATTATCAATTCCTTCACATTACGGTCTTCCGCCGAAGTGATTTGCCATATTGAGTGACCTGGATTTCGAGTTTTAGATTAATTCTCCCTAGCACTGCAATGTAGACGGAGAGAGAAAGGAAAAGGCAGGGAGGTTAAGCTGCTACTAGTAACCGGTTTGCTACCCTGCACAGGGGTGGGGAAGGAGGGGTCGAAAAGGGGAGAGATA